>NW_028317767.1:0-109519 GCF_055824585.1 Amblyomma mixtum | reverse complement strand
CGATTTCGAACAGCAAGGCAGCATGCCCCTAACCACAAAAGAGATCCCACACACTACCCAGTGCTTCACTTCCAGACTACAAAACGCGGCGCACCATGACGAACATCAGTAAAAGTGGCTTACCTCGAGGCGTGCAACGATCGTTGACACTGCATCGCTATTTCGACCGAACAAATCGTTTCCGCCCACGTACACAGAAATAAAATCTAATTTAGGCCGAAGGTGAAGTCCCCGAACCAGATCCGGCAGCGTCTCCGTCGTGGCTCCACCAAAGCTAAAGCTGACGACGTTCACCGTATTTTGCAGCGGGATCCGGACTCTTTCGAGAAACTTCACCTGGCTGTCGCCAACGACAACTCCGCGCACGCTGCCCGTCATGTTGAGCGTCCCGCTGCGCTGACGACAAAGGCAAAAGCGGAAAAAGGGCAAACGAAAAATCCTGGGGACAGGTTAGGCCCAACTAGGGACATCTGTGTCTTCTTTTAGGTACTTTCAAAACACATGCAGTTCAATGCAACAGGGAAACCTAGGGACAACCTCACATTCCTATTGCCGGCGGATTTTAGTCTCGTGCACGTTGATTCGGGAGGCAGGAAACAAGGTGGGCAAAAAAGGTGTATCTATACATGAATAGTATTAACACAAAATGGACAAATAGAACCCGAACGCTAAGAATGAAGTATTTACGGGCGAGGGATGGGACGCAATAAAATACTTTTTCTTTTATAGCGTGAAAGCGGAGGTAAAGGAGACAAGAAGAAAGATGTCGAAAAAAAAGAATGCAAGAAAAATCGGAGCGGTTATTTGATAATTCGTGGGGCAGCTAATTGCTTTTTGAGGCTAGGACAGGGACTCTCAGAACAAAAACGTATAGGTCCAAATTTCAAGGAGGGGATATTTTGTGCTCTGCGTGTAAAACGGAAACGGAGACCATTGAGCACTTGGTTCTGAGTACTAGTATAGTGCCTATAGTACTAGTTCACTATAGTTCTGAGGTGCGTAAGGACAGCAACAGACATAGGGACAGCGCTTGGATTTGCTGGGGAGGACTGGTGAGTGGATGGGATGGGCGTGACATTGACGAAGGGGTGGTTGTAAGATTGGTGGAGGAAATCAAGGGAGCGGTGAATTTGGAGGGGAAAAGGTATCCAAACTAGACATTGTAAGAGCGAAATTGAAAGAAAGGGAAAAGAAAATCAATTAACAATGGGGGAATTATAGGCTAGGTGGCGCAAGCTGCCGCCCGTGGTAAAGCCATTATCATCCATCCACCCATTCAACAACGCTGTGCGACCAAATACGAAGGCGACCAGCTGCTGTCATGGCAAGTAAACTCAGGGCGTTCGCAAATTTGTGCGTCACAAATACGTGTTTTCTGTGTTTATACTGCCGGTCTGGATGCATGTCAAGCCGCAGCATGTCATATAGAAATCGTGTTTTGTCTTCGCGCGTGCATGGCGGTTTTCCGACTCGTTGGCGCTTTTGCCGGTCTGAGCAAAGCCAAAGCTTTGCAAATGTTTAGCCACAGATGCAAATCGTTTTGCCGCAGTCAAAGCTACTCAGGTAACCAGAGTTAAGGCAGTTGACTTTGATGCAGGTTGATGTACTTTGCCATTCGAAGTGGATAATTCATCGCGTGCACCCGCGTGCAAGTAAACGCAACAAGTGCTAAGGTGGCGATTTGCACTGGCTAGCCGCTAAAAATTGAATGGATCTCTGTGTTCTTATGTGACAGTTTTGCTGGCACAGTCGTGATAGAGCTTTTCGTAGCTGCTTTCAACTCTAGCGGATCTGACTAAAGTCGATGCGCCATCTACTGTGTTCCGAGGTTTATGCGGTCCATTCTGCCTTTAATCGCTGAGTGAGTGCAATTCTGCGATTGTCGTGGTGTGTTTGCTTTCTCGAGGACTATTGTAGCCATAAAAGGTATGGTTCACATGTGCCTAGACACTCGAGAAACTGTGACACCGTGCTTAAAGCGCTGCTGTCTATTCTGGGGCCCGATATAGGTGATACAGGTGGCGGTACTTGTAGCCAACTGAACGCGCCGACAAGTTAAAAAAAAAAAAAGAGCATATCAATTTTAATTTTTTTTTGTGGCAAAGAAACCACGGCTCTCTGCTGTTATAGAGTCATTCAAGGATAAGCAATTAAGTGTTTTAATAGTCTGCACTGAGCAAGGACAAACTCTTTACACTCTTCCATCGCATTATCTTCCCCTTGACATGTCTTCGTGGCATTCGTGTTACTATTGTTAAATGCACGTAGCTTAACAATGCTGATTGTGGCCGTGGGACACTATTTTCATTTGGTCTGCTTTGCTGTGTTCCATCTCACAGGTGTCATAAATGATGTTGAAAAGATGACTGCAAATTGCCAGGACGATCTTCCAAGGGGAACTGCTGCCAATGTCGGGAGACCCATAGGTTGATGTTCGTATCCTGTAAAACCGTGTATCCTTTGATCTGAATGTGTTGACCATAGTCCAATATATTTTGGGCGAACCCTGAAACTGTAATATATGCCAGTTAGAGTGTAATTATTTATTAATATCTTCCAGAATGCACCCCTATCATAGGTCGGCACACTCACTCATGAGTGCACTCATATCGCCTCACTCGCACTCACACTCACGTCTGTGAGTGTGAGTGTGAGTGAGGGGTCGTGAGTGTGAATGCGAGTGAGTGGATGTGAGTGTGGGTGGTCACGAGTGTGAGCGCGAGTGAGTGGTTGTGAGTGTAAGTGGAGATCAGTGTGAGTGCGAGTGAGTGAATGCGAGCGTGAGTAGAGGTGAGTGGACATGATTGATGATTGGACGTGAGTGGCAATGAGTGGATGCGAGTTGTGGGTGGACGCGACAGCGAAGTCAGTCGCGTATGTTTCGCGACAGCGGTACCCTGTTAGCTATGTTCATGTTTTTAACAGCCGAGGGAAGCCAATATTCACTACTGGTGGCGCTCGAGGCATCATGCCGGTGTCTTTGGACAACCGAAGCAGAGGATTCCGCTGGCACGGGAACGGCAATCTTTCGTTGCATTTGTAGTTCACCACTGGCACGGGCGCAGACGCGTTGCAGATGCAGTGAGCTCCTACTTGTTTTTTGAGATTCTTTATCGAATTCCGCATTGCCAGTCCTGAAAATATAGACAGGTGTATCTTGCCACACTCCCTGCACGGCTCGATCACATATACACAAGAGTTGCAATGCTTACTGTTGAAACAACGACCGTCCGCTTCTTGGCAATAACTACCGTAAGATGGGATCTCGAGTGCTGCAGTGGACTCAGGTTTTTTTCTGAGCACAGGTGTGCTCATTGCAGAGCTCTGCTCTGGCCGTAATTTGTTGATTGGCGCGGACGCACGCGAAAACCTGACCTACTTGGCCCAGCTATTCAACTGCACAAGCTCAGCTCAGGTCCGAAAACGACGCAATAACCAAGTGCGCTTTTCGGCAACGCCAGAGGGTTCTTGTTTCTATCATGTACCTGAAGGCGCCCAGCATCGCAAATCAAACATGTGGTTTTTATTTATTTTTTTATGCATAGTATCAGACATGGTGATGCCTTTGACGCCCAAGAAGATATCCAAAATGGTAATATTTTATGTTTTAATTTGCGCCAAAAATGATTGTTTCGTGCCGATGGTGGTAGTGAAGGTCACGGTGCTGAGCATTGTTTGAACCGGTACATACTTCCGTGAAGAAGACGGGTCACAACAAAGGAACACACTTTGTTATGTCCCGTCATCTTCGCACCAGCACATACCAGTTCAAAGATGAATCAACTCGCCGAAACAAGAGTATTACTTGTGCATTGTTTGCCGAGTTCGGGTTCGTGATAAAGAAATGTCCACTGGGTTTCTTTTTTCCTGCCCTCCGCACAACTGGAGAGAAGGGGGTGAGTCACACTTGCCATCCAGCTGGATAAGGGCAGCCGGACAGCGGAAGATTCCGAGATTACTGCAAAAGGTCACACCCTCTCCGGGAACGCTTACATCAGGTCGCATCCCACTATGCACGTTCTCACGGCAAATCCGATCCGTGCCGCGTCACGTGGCTTTTGTCCCATGTCTATGGCGGCGCGCGTTGTCAGCTTGAGGCGTGGTCAACAGGACATTGCCATGCTACTGCAGGCATGAAGACAGTTTGTAAGTGAGGGTACTGAACAGATGGTGACCAGAGGTTGAAACGACTTGCACCGTGGGAAAGCGAGAATGTTCGCGAAACTCGTGGGAGGGAGGGAAGGATGCTCTGAAATTTTGATGGTGGAAAGTGTACAGTCAGGCCGGAATGAAACGCGAACAGAGCATGTCAAGAAAACAAAATATTTTACCTGCCTACTTTCAGCTGAAGTGTACAACTAGCCTGATTCATGTGTCTGGGCAAAGGGCCTACTGAAATGCATTATTGAAAATAGGTTGTAAAGGAATATCTCGCTGCAAAGCAGAAATGTATGACATATGCGTGTTCGCGTTTCATTCCGGCCTGACTGTACATATTTGCACAATGACAGAAGCCAACAGCCACAGAAACCAAGGGGCACAGGGGATTTTTTTTTAAATTTATTTATTTAATTTTGTGGTGTTGATCAATTTAGAATATTACTGAATATGTTATCAGTGATAACATATGATAACATGTTCATTAATATTCTAAATTGATCAACACCACAAAATTAAATAAATAAAAAAAATTCCCTGTGCCCCTTGGTTTCTGTGGCTGTTGGCTTCTGTCATATTTATAACGAGCCCCTCATTCCCCTTCCCTTGTTTGCATATTTGCACAATGTTTGTCGAGATGAGTAATCTTCTTTCCAAAATTATTCATTGGCTGTGTTGTCCTTTTCCAGTTGTTGATTGGTGATGTTTTCCTTTCCCAATGATTTATTGGGTTAATGTTTGTGGGGTTACCGGATTGGTTACTGTCCTCACCGAGGGCGGGGACATAGGTTTTAAAAACAGGTATTTCGGCAGGACGGAGGGCTGTTTTCGTCACGTAAAACTACGAGTCAGTCAAACCTAAATAAGTTTTCTCCTTGCTTGTACCTTTCTTTGTTTTATTAGGTGTTAATAAAAAGTTAACCTATCCAGAAGTGCTAGCAACGTGATTGAGCAATATCGAATTTGCAAGACGTCAAGCACCTTTCAATGATCATCAGCGAAATTTCCCTCCACCAGATTGATAGGGAAACTCAACTGTGATGAAACATTGCGGCGATTTTCGGCTCTGGATATGAGGTGGCAACCAAATTGGCCACACCTTTTTTTTTTGGTTGGATGTACAGTTCAAACTTAATTTTTGTGAACTCGGGAAAGGGATATAAAATAGAATGTCTCTGACTATTGTCACCGTTTCGCTAGAAAAAAAACTACAAAATAAAAGCAGTACAAATTAAAGCTAATAAAAATCAAGATAGGGTGACAGTTTCGTTTTGCCTAAAATTATCGTGCAAGCGAGTGCTGCAGTTCAAACAGCCAATTCCGATAAGGCAGCGAAGAATAAACCGTCCGACGGGCGCCACAGCCAAAAATGTGACCAGAAGAAAACAGAAAACTGAGGGTGGCGGGTGGAAGGAAGGCCAGGAGCTTTTCATAAACAGGTCGAAGGGTGCCGGCATGTTCAGCACTGGACAGTGCCCTTAGAACAGAAAAGAGTTGAAAATTTAGCTCCCCCACGCTCACCCAGAGTCCCCCCAAAAAAGTTTTTTTTTTTTTTGTGGTAATGAAAAGGCTCCTGTCAGCGTCATATAAGCGGAGCTCCGTCGCCGGCAATTTTAGCGGTTTGGGGCTGCCCTGGCAAGTCAACAACTGCATACAAGCTTCCATGTATGTGTGCAAGGCATGGTTCTGATTTCTGGCTCCTAATTTTTGCCACTGGGGGAGTGAAATCGAAATGAGCTTGTGAAATGCGATTTTGTTTATTTTTCATGTTTTCAGTGAAGTAAGTGGATTAACTTCTGTTTGCACGCATCGATTTCAGCAATCCTACCCACACTGATATCTCGACAGCATGAGGTATCCTTTGAACCGGATACTACGATTTCCTCTAAGAACTTCTGGATAGCGCTTTTTCCCAGTAAAGTCCGATCGTTTCAGAAAGGCGTGCACTACAAAATGGCTCACAACTTACCTGCATACGCATTCTTCCGTGAACGACGTTGGATAATAATCGGGTGCAATGTAAGCACCCCCTATTGCCACGTGGATGCGCACTTCGTCTCCGCACGCACTGGCCTCAAAAACACCGCGCCAGTTTGTAAAACCTCCTTCAGAAAGGGATTAAGTGCAATGTAGAAAACGTTGTGCACTGTAGACATGTCCACAGATCGGTCACACATAGTAGCTTGGGAGGTTTTGTAAATGGACTCCTAATGGTAACTTCCCCTAGCATCGCTATTATGCGGGGAAATCCTCTACTTGCGGCCCATTCCAGCCAATTTCCTTTCCGTGAGGAAATCACTCAATCGTTTGAAAAACACGCTCCATTTTCCATGCCGCCAAAAGTATTCATGGTCTCCACTTGACTCCAATGTGTTTATGCAGAGTCACAGAACTTCATTGTCAAGGAAGACCAAATGTCGGTAATTAGACACCATCGAAGACTATCGTCAAGGCAAACTCAGTACTGTGACTTAGACACCGTCATATGTGCACGCACAAGGGAGAAGGGCGCCCCCCCCCCCCCCCCCCCCCGCCATTGTCTAAGCCTCCTAATCGCCAAGTCTGCGCCATACATGTACTCTGTCGGACCTGTTCCGTCATTGTTTACAGTGCAATGCTATGGCCAATCAGGTTTTCTAGTGGCCGAAGACCCACAATGTTGCGTTCCAAGAACTGTTTACTTACCGGGCCATTTCGAGGCAAGCTTTCCTGGTTCTTTGTTGCAGTGACAGTGACAAAAAACAAATCTGTCACATTTTCTGAGGTCTACAGAGAATGGAAATTACTCCGGAAGCGCGATGTTACATTGATGCTTCAGCGACGCAGTGACTGCCTTCCTCTGCCGGTACTTGCGTGTTGAACAAGGGAGGGAAAGCCTCAGTGTGCTTGTGGAGGTTTCAACAAGAGGGCTGTCTTCGTCTGGGTGAAGACGAGACCTCTTGTGGAAATGCCGGCAAGGACCCTGAGGCTTTCCCCTCCCTTTGTTCACATTTTGAGTGTGAAGAAACCAGCGACTTATCCTCTCTATACCATATATTCGTCTGCCAATGTTACAGATTAAAATTAAAACTACTGCTGAATAATATCTTGTATGTTTTGAAATTACACCTCATGGAAATAAATGTTTTATAGTCATTCCTCACCTTTGCGCTCCGTTATAGCCGTAAGGGCCTAGGTGAGAGGAGGTTGGGGGTGGGGAGCACTGCGCTGAAACTTGGCTCATTCTCATGGAGAACCCAGCGCCCGCCTATGGACACAGTTAAAAAACGTGTTTAAGCATCTTAGCTGACACTGAACAGGCACTCATCGTCTCGGCAGCAATCCCGGGAGCACACGTGCGCAACATTCGGTGCATGGAATATGCGTGATGAGTGACCACTTCCTTTGAGCATGGAAACTGTGAAAATTGGCCAAATAGCCCAACGAAGCCTGGGTGGCTCACCACTCCATCTTACCGACTCAGGCTATGCTAGGGGAGTCACGAGGGCAGTCGGCCGCTGCTGTAAATCTCTCATCCCATCCATTGTTAGCAAACAAGGAAAGAGTGAGTGAACCTGAATGAGAGTGAGCGGACATGAGTGTGAGTATGAGCGGTCACGAGTGTAGTGAGTGGTTGTGAGTGCGAGTGGTCATGAGTGTGAATCGGGCGGTCCCAGCGATTGGTTCTAGGGGGGGCGGACGGACTTCCGCATACCGAAAAAGAAAAAAAAATAGAGAGAACAGTTTAATTTTTGCACTCTATTTGTACAACAATTTTTGTGCGCTTCTTTGTTGGAAAATCAATGGCGAACTATAAAATGTTGTACCATCACTTATGCTTTGAATGCTAATGGCTACGTGAACAATACTCATACGTAATTCGTATCTATTTATGATTTATATATGAATATTGCTCACATGACCATTAACTTATATAATTCATGTACATTCACGCGGTGGTCGAATTTCGATCGAGAAAAATTCTAGCTCCCCGCGAACTGTGCTATGTCAGTGCATGTTAAAGAACCCCAGGCGGTCGAAATTTCCGGAGCCTTTCGTTACGACGTCCCTCATAACCTGAGTCGCTTTGGGACGTTAGCCCTCATAAAACACACAAACAAAACAGATACATTTATCTTTCAAATTTCAAATTGAATGACAGTGCCAGTCATGAAGCACAAAAGTAACTGTAAGGGCACGGCAGGACCACGATACCTCGACAGTCACGTACGGAAAATTGACATCCGAGCAAGTTGGTACAGCATGTTGGAAAATTTCCAGCGCACACAGGACTTCAGCGCTTGTGAAATCACGTATGAAATGCACTCGTGTAACTACCAACCTGAACAACTAATACTGTAGTAAGACTGTATTAGCTTACAACGTGACTTACTAGCAGTAGGAAACTGGTGTGAAAAATGGCAAATGTCTTTAAATATTGCTAAGTGTAAGGTCATGCGTTTCCATAGACGCTCCAACTTAATGCCACATAGCTACTTTATCTGCGGTTCTCGCTTACATGCTACTAACGAATACAAATATCTTGGATTACGCCTGTCTGACAATCTTACGTGGTCAACGCTTATCAACCACATCACTGCAGCGTCCAGCCGATCCCTGGCTATCTTCAACGCGCAATGAAGTGTGCCCCAGCACATGTAAAATTATTAGCCTACACCATATTAATGCGCCCAAAATTAGAATATGCAGCCGTCATTTGGAACCCACATGAGGAATAAATACCTTTCTGAGAGCATAGCAACTATCAAAATCACGCCATAGATTTGTTCATTCCGATTATTCATCCTACATAAGTGTAACCAATCTGAAGAACCGATCCAGCTTGCCATTATTAAAGCACCGTCGAAAACTAGCAGTTTAGCCCTTTTTCATAATTTCTACTATTCATTTCTTTTAAGCATCTACGTCACAAAACACTCCCTGTTTTCAGCTCGTCATAAAAACAATCAACAGGTGTCATACCCCTGCCCAAAAACACAAACAGTTGCACAGTCTTTCTTCATCCGAACAGCAAAATATTGGAACGGTCTTCCCAATGCCGCTATAATTATAGAAGACACGCTTGCATTCAAAGATAAACTTAAATCTCTAGGCATATTTTTGGCTTCCGTGTACCTTTCCCCTCTAACGTTGACCTATTGCACTTTGTTTTACTATGCGGTTTTTGCTGTTGTCTAATCCGTTACTGAATTCTTACCCACCGTTCAGCGCTTCTTCCTGCCTTTTATTCTTGTCTTGTTTTTTTTTTGTATTCGAAAGCATTTGAGTGCTTTGCATTTTGATTTTCTGAGCTGTTTGCATGTTTCATTTGTATTTTGAACCTTGACGTTGGCATTGTGCAGAATATGTTCGTTGTTGATATTTCTGTGCAACCCACCCCTCATGTAATGCCTCGCTTTGGGGTCTTGAGGTACTAAAATAAATAAATAAACGTGTATAGAACGTATAATTGTGTGAAATAAGGTAGTGGCTAACACGGTGAACGTACAGTAGGGGACTACTTGACGCATCACAGATGAAAAATCTTTCCATTTAACGTCAAAAATCACATCTCGCCCTACGAGAGCCCAAAAACGGATGTTCGGGAAAATGTGCAAAGGCTTTTGGAGGGGATGGGGGGGGGGGACCGCCCACTCCGCCCTCCCCCCCCCCTCGGACCACTACTGGTGTGAATGTGAGTGAGTGATTGTGAGTGCGAGTAGTCAAGAGTGTGAATGAGTGGATGTGAGTGCGAGTGAGTGTGAGTGTTATTGAGCCACCTCTATTGGTGCTGAGGTATGACCCCTATGGCTGCTTCAGAGAGTTAGATTCAAGCTATTCCATTATTCTGCAAGCATCAGCTGCCTTACTCGTTCGGGGTGAATGTGCCTTTCTGCAGCTTTCTTTCAGTCATTGTTGCATTGCTTATGCCTGTATTTCTTTGTGGCATCACATTGCTGCTTGCAACTTTCTGGGGAAAACGTGTGTAACAGAGAAATGGCAAAAGCTGCAGTGCTCTGGGCAAGGGCGTCCGTAGAACTTTTTGCAGGGGAGGGCAAACCGATGGCCAGGGATGGGGATGCAGTAGGTTGCCACCAAAAAGGCACTATTTGTGGTCTAAACTACATACATGAAACAAAAATCACAAACAGCAAATTAGTGCTGTGCTTTCAGAACACACAACATTGGATTTTATTAATGAACAGAGAATTGGTCTTAATAACCAAAATGCGAAAAGTTACAATCACCAAGGCTGTGTAGTTTTCTGCTAGTGCATAAAAAATATCCAAAATTTCCGGAGCCCTTCACTACAGCATCCCTCATAGCCTGAGTCGCTTTGTGATGTTAAACTCCCGTAAACCATAACCAACACCTGCATGGTGTTCAGTTTACTCACAATCGGGTAGGCAGGTTGTGATGATGCCACAAGGTTATGTGAACTAGGTGGCCCAGCGCTCTCCTCCGTACAAGACAAGGTTCTTGCTAGGGATTGGTACGTATAGAGTGGTGATTTTGCACTAAAGCTGGAGGAGACTCTTAAGATCTGCCTAAAGGGTATGTGACCTGGTAGCATTGTTGTGTTAGTGGCCATATATGGGGATGTGGAGATGCTCTACGTTACATTCATAAACCCCTGGGAGTCCTTAATACCTCTCCTATTGGTGTGGTTAAACAATGTGGCACTTCTCTGCTATGGCAGGTGGCGCCACTGGTGGGGCTTGTGCGACCCTGGTTGCTATTCCCAAGCAACTTCTCATGACCAATCATTGATTAAAACTCGCGATCCGGTAGGCAGGTTTTGATAGTGTCACAACGTCATGTGACCTAGGTTGCGTCTCTGGGCATTTTTCATGGATTTTTTACTCGAAACCAGTGACGCCAACAACGCTGCTGGCTTTTCTGTGACACGATGCCCTTAACATTGTCGCATTAAAGCTGACCTGTTGCAGCTGTTGTGTTGTGAACTCTGCAATTCTACATTTTCAGGCATGCAAGGCATCCATATTTCATGATTTAAGATGCAATGGTGTTGGAATTTATTTTTCGTTACTTGTTTGCAATATTTATGTGAACATGTGTACGTGTGTTCTTTGCTAGTTTAAAATGTTTTTGGGCAGCTTGAGTCACTTGAGTCAGTATGCTACTCTTTAAGAGCCGTACTCAGAGTAGGAAATAAGTATATTTTTATTTTTCTTCGTGAAGCTTGGACGTTTTTACTTTTTGTCTTGCAACAAGTCAGCATTTGTAGCATGGCTTAGCCATGCTTTCTTGTCATTTCTAACATTTTCAAAAAGACACTCTGCCGCCACTTACTGCCAGTGGTGTCACGCTGCTGTTGGCAGAAGCGGTTGCTGGTATCTATGTTTAGATATTGTCACAAAGTGGTAATGCCAGTCCGATGAGGAAGATGTCGGCAAAACGCTTCCAAACGGAACTTGGCTGGCCAGATCTGTGCCCTCAAAGAACTGAATGAGTCGGTGGCTGTGTAGCAACAAGCCTGCTTGGCGTTTGTCGAACAGAAGGACTGCAGCTCTTGTGCACACTCAATCTAAAGCTTTGCAAGAAACCTTTGAGCTAAGGAACCAAAGGTATAACCACAACAATCTGGAAAAATGTGGAAGGAGTTCCTTGTGGCTATGATTAATCAAGACATGTCCGGTTGCATCTCGCGTCACAAACAAAATGATCAAGCTGCGTACCTGCGGTTTTGAACATCAATAAACACAGTATGATGATTTGCGGCAATATGAGCAATATTAATTTAGTTATAGTATGTTTAAGACTGCTTTAGTGTTTTCAACAGTAGTTTTGATAACACTCGTGCATCTCATGTAATGTGACACTCATTACTGCCACTGCATGCTTCCTGGGTAGCACAGAAGTCGGGTCCACAGTTGCATGAAGTTGCTATACGTGTATATTCTGTCCTAGATGTGGGGGTTTTTAGACACAATTTTTATTAGGAAGGATAACAGAATATATACCATAGATATGGAGGCGAAGAGAAAGAAGGAAAAAACAAAATAACTCAAAAAACAAGAACAAGACGAGGAGATAAGAGGCCGGCGATGGAAGCAGGTACATAGCATTGCAATATAAAACACGTGCACAGTTACTTGACAACCGATTGGAGGTACACAATCTCACTTACAAGGGAGATTATTGAAGCGTTCTATATCGCGAAAGGGGGGGGGGGGGAGTGTATTAGTGACGCATCGATCGCCTTAACAAAAAGGGGAGGACGGGCAAGTGGATGGGAAAAGCGTGATATTGACGAACTTGAGGTTGGAGGATTGGTGGCGGAAATCAAGCGGGGGGTAAATTTGGTGGGGAGAAGGATAGACAGACTAGACATTGTAAGAGCGAAAGGGAAAGAAAGGGAAAATAAAAATAAATTAGCAATGGGGGAAGTATAGGCAAAGTGGCGAAAGGTACAGTCGGGGACAAAAGTCTCCGGACCACGAGTTCTTCTAAAGAAACCCATAGCTCTGCTATTAGTCGGCGGCTGGAGACCACACTTGTGGAGGTAAGAGTTAATTTTTTGTTCTTTCATCTCCACAAGTGCGGTCTCCAGCCGCTGTCTGATAGTAGAGCTATAAGCTTCGTTTGTGGAACACGTGGTCCGGAGACTTTTGTCCCTGACTGTACCTCCCGGTACAAAGGGTAAACCCATTATCATCCATCCATGCAGGCTGACATAGAAAAGAAAGCTGCATTGCTATGAGCATCAACAATGGCAACAACTTCGAGTGCAACCAGGTGCTGTCATATGGCAAGTAAACTCAGGCGTTTGCAAATTTGTGCTCCTCAAATACGTCTTTTTTTGTGATTATACTGCTGGTCAGGCTTCATGCGGCTCAATGCATGTCAAGCCGCAGCATGTCATATAGAAATCGTGCTTTGCTTTGCGCGTGCTTGGCGGGTTTCCGACCCGTTGGCGCTTTTACCAGTCGGAGCAAAGCCAAAGCTTTGCAAATGTCTAGCCACAAGTGCAAATCATTTTGCTGCAGTCGAAGCTATTCGGGTAACCAGAGTTAAAGCAGTTAACCTTGATGCAGGTTGAAGTACTTTGCCATTCGAAGTGGAGAATTCATCGCGTGCAATTAAACGCAACAAGTGCTAAGGTGCCGATTTGCACTGGCTAGCCGCTAAAAATTGAATGGATCTCTGTGTTCTTATGTGACAGTCTTCCTGACACAGTCGTGAGAGAGCTTTTCGTAGCTGCTTTCAGCTCTAGCGGGCGTGACTACAGTCGGCGCGCCATTTACTTGGTTCTGAGGTTCATGCGGTCCATTCTGCCTTTAATCGCTGAGTGAATGCAATTCTCCGATTGTCGTGGTGTGTTTGCTTTCTCGAGGACTAGTGTAGCCATAAAATGTATGGTTCATATGTGCCTAGACACCCGAGAAACTGTGACACCGTGCGTGAAGCGCTGCCGTCTATTCTGGGGCCCGATGTAGGTGATGCAAGTGGCGGTACTTGTAGCCAACTGATCGTGCCGACAAGTGGAAAGAAAGAGCATATCAATTTTAATTTTTTTTTTGTGGCAGTGAAGGCACCGCACTCTGCTGTTATAGAATCATTGAAGGATTAACATTTAAGCGTTTGAATGGTCTGCACTGAGCAAGGACAAACTCTTGACACTCTTCCATTGCTTTGTTTATCTTCCCTTTGACATGTCCTCGTGTCATTCATGTTACTATTGTTAAATACACATAACGTAACAATGCTTTGTGGCTTTGGGACATTATTTTCATTTGGGCTGCCTTCTTTTTTTCCATCTCACAGGTGTCATAGATCATGTTGAAAAGACGAGAACTGCTAATTTCCAGGAGAATCTTCTAAGGGGAACCGCTGCCAACGTCAGGAGACCCATAGGTTGATGCTCGTATCCTGTAAAACCGTGTATCCTTTGATCTGAATGTGTTGACCATAGTGCAATGTATTTAGTGCAAACCCTGAAACTGGAATATATTCCAGTTAGCGAGTAATTACTTGTTAATATCCACGAGAATGCACCCGTATGGCTGCTTCAGAAAGTTAGATTCTAGCTATTCTATTATTTTGCAATTCCCTGCCTTATTCGTTCGGGGTGAATGTGCCGTTCTGCAGCTTTCTTTCAGTCATTGTTGCATTGCTTATGCCTGTATTTTTTTGTGGCAGCACACTGCTGCTTCCAACTTTCTGGTGAAAACGTATGTAAAGGATAAATGGCAAAAGCTGCAGTGCTCTGGGCAAGGACGTCTGCAGTACTTTTTGCAGTGGAGGGCACCGAATGGCTGGGGATGGGGGATGCACCGAATTAGCACCAAAAAGACACTATTTGTGGGCTAAACTACCCATATGAAACGAAAATTAGAAAGAGCAAATTAGTGCTAAGCTTGGAGAACATGCGTTGGATTTTAATAGGGAGCAAGAATTAATCTTAATAATCAAAATTCGAAAAGTTACAATCACTAAAGCATGCTAATCAGGCTGTGTAGTTGTTTTCTGCTAGTGCATAAAAATTATCCGACATTCCAGGAGGGGGGGCACCAGCCCCCTTGCCCCCACCTCCCTCCAGACGCCCATGGTTCTAGGATATTCAGTGTCCAACACCAAAGTGGTAGGGGTTTATCATAGGTAAGCTGAGTAAGTGTGCAAAACCATGTGTTTATTCTTAAATGGGAGGTTACACTTAAGCTCCTCCTTAAGGTTATGACGCGATTGCTTTACTGGGTTAATTACCATATGTGTAGAATTGGTCATTGTCTACTTAACATTCATAGGCTGTGGTGAGTCCTCATAATAATAGTGCAGCGGAGCAGCAGTTAAGCGATGCGCCGCTCCACTGTCAGGTGGCTATTTCTGTCACAGCCACTGATAGGGATTGTGCGACCATGTTGCTCTTCCTGAGCAACCTCTCACGACCAATCATTATCTGCCACCTGCCAGCCGCCGCAGTGACACAGTGGTTATGGGGCTCGGCTGCTGGCCCGAAAGATGCAGGTTTGTTCCCGGCCGTGGCGGTTGAATTTTGAGGGAGGCAAAATTCTAGAGGCCTGTTTGCTGTAGGAGTCAGTGCATGGTAAGGAACCCCAGGTGGTTGAAATTTCCAGAGCCCTTCACTGCAGCATCCCTCATAACCACGGTCACTTTGGGACGTTAAACTCCCATAAACCATAACTGCCACCTCCATGGGGGTCAATTTACTCACAATTGGGTAGGCAGGTTGTGATGATGCCACAAGGTTACGTAAACTATGTGACGCGACACCCTCTTCTGCAGAAAACAAGGTTCTTGCTAGGGGTTAGTACGTATGGAGCAGTGGTTTTGCACTGAAGCTGGAGGATACACTCAAGGTCTGCCTAAAGGGTATATGACCTGATAGCAATGATGTGTTAATGGCTATAGATGGGGATGTGGAGATGCTCTACGTTACATTCATAAACCCCTGGGAGTCCTCATACCTCTCCTAGTGGGGTGGTTAAACAATGCGGCACTTCTCTGCGATGGCAGGTGTCGCCACCGGTGGGGCTTGTGCGACCCTGGTTGCTATTCCCGAGCAACTTCTCATGACCAATCATTGATTAAAACTCGTGACCCGGTAGGCAGGTTATGATAGTGTCACAAGGTCGCGTGACCTAGGTTGCTTCTCTCGGGATTTTTCATGGATTTTTTACTCGCAACCAATGACGCTGACAATGCTGCTGGCTTTTCTGTGACACGATGCCCTTAACATTGTCGCATTAAAACTGACCTGTTGCAGCCGTTGTGTTGTGAACTCTGAAATTCTACATTTTCATGCATTCAGGCATGCAAGGCATCCTTATTTCATGATTTAAGATGCAATGGTGTTGGAATTTATTTTTGTTACTTGTTTGTAATATTTATGTGAACATCTGTACGTGTGTTCTTTGCTAGTTTACAGTGTTTGTGAGCAACTTGAGTCAGTATGCTACTCTTTAAGAGTCGTACTTGAAGTAGGAAATAGCTACATTTTTTTATTTCTTCTTGAAGAAGCTTGGACGTCTTTATTTTTTCTTTTGCAACAAGTCAGCATTTCTAGCATGGCGTAGCTGTGCTTTCTTGTCATTTCTTCTAGCACTTTCAAAAGGACGGACTGCCGCCACTTACTGCCAGTGGTGTCGCATTCCTGTTGGCAGAATCAGTTGCTGGTATCTGGAGGCAGCATAGCAACAAGCCTGCTTGGCGGTTGTTGAAAAAAATGACTGCAGCTCTTGTATGCACTCAATTTAAAACTTTGCAAGGAACATTTGAACTAAGCAACCAAAAGAAACTACAACAATCTGGAAAAGTGTGGAAGCAGTTCCGCGTGGCCGTAATCAATCGACATATTTCCAGTCGCATCTCGTGTCACAGCCAAAATGATAAAGCTGCGTACCGGCGGTTTTGAGCATCAGTAAGCTCACAGTAAGATGATTCGCGGTAATATCGAGTATATATTCAGTTATAGCATCTTTAAGACCGCCTTAGTGTTTTACACTGTAGTTTTGATAACACTCGTGCATCTCATGTAATGTGACACTCATTACTGCCACTGCATGGTGCCTGGGTGGCACAGCAGTCGGGTCCACATAGTTACATACTATACGTGTATATTCTGGCCTCGATGTTGGGGTTTTAGACACAGTCTGCCATGAGAAAACGAGACTATGATATGAAAATATTTGATTTCAAATGCTTCTGCTGCGTATCACAGAGCCACAGTGTAGATTTGCTTATTTGGACAAGCAGCTCTCAATTGCTGCAGAAAATAATAAGTTGATGAAAGTCAGCAGGCCATCTCTTTAGAAAAATACTGCAGCTTGCAGTGCTTATTCTAATCAACTTCTCTGCTCCGTTTCATTTTGCAGGCATCGAAACCAATACTGGCGACCAATGAGTACACAAGCTGCCGAAAGAACCATCTTCCAAAAACAGTGCTTCCAGCATTTTCAGGATGAACTGCCTGATGTTCATAACGTGAAATAGCAGCATAGCCAGTGATCTAAGACTGTGGTGGCGGTGCATGAAAATGGGCCGTATTCGTCCCTGACTTTTTAACGCGTAGACCACAACCATCACTGCAGCAATGAGCCACGGTGTCTCAGTGGTTACGCTGCTCGGCTGCTCATCCGAAAGATGCGGGTTTGATCCCATCTGAGGTGGTCACATTTTGATGGGGGCAAAATGTTGGGAGGCCCATATACTTTGCGATGTCAATGCACATTAACGAGCCCACGTGGTCTAATTACCAGAACCTCTCCACTACAGTGCTCCTCATAGCCTTAGTTCTTTGGTGACATCAAACTTGATACACCAACCTACCGTCATTGCATCATTAACAGTGGATATTGTGAAACATTCTATGTATGACATCGTGTGCGAGTGCAGAGGAAACCTTGTTATCTTACACCTTGCTGTACAAATGCACTTCTCTATGTTCTTTGTTCTGTGTAGCTTTTTCTGAATAGAGTACACAATCTGGAGAGTACACGGCAAAGGAAAAAAAAATACCTGAAGAAAAGCGCCTGTGTTTGTGTGGATGTGCCTTTTGTGCATCATACTTGGTCTTGCTTTTTCTGCTCTAGTCTCCACAGTTTAGCTCTCGGTTTCATTGTGGTTCTACTGCCCTGTTAGCTCATGATTTTATGGCTTATTGTTTTCTGCATTCTTCTGCATACAACGTTCTTATCGGTTGAGCTCAGAATAGCTGTAGCAATAACTTTTTCTTATGCTGTCAGATGTTTTCAGGTGATTTTTAATCTATAGTGTTTTACCTGATCTCTACAGGAGCTTGTAGTGCGTGTGCTTCTGATTCTATTTGGTGTTAGGAAATATTATCTTGTCTGATTCATTTTGGTTTGATATTAATGGTTCATGCTTATTTTAGTGCTATGGACTACATTGGTGACCCTGCTGGCAGAGTTGGTTTTGTGCTTGTGGTGTGCGATGTGAGTGTTTCTGTTCTTAGTTTATTTTTTGTGATCACCGGGTCTGATTACGCAAGATTGAATATAGTTCTTTGTTTTCTTAATTGCTTTTTTTTATTTTGCTGTCTTAACATTCAGAACTGCTGTGTATGTTTTTATTTATTCATTGCAGTTCAGTTTGGTAACATCAAGCTACAGATATTTTTAGTCACGGAGCCTTGTTTTTTTTTTTTTTTGCTTGAGGCTACAGAAAGAAAATTGTTTGCTTATGATGTTTGCAGAACTGCTGAAGAGGTTCATGCTTTGTTGGTACAATAAACCTATCACGGTAGCTGCCAGACCTGCACACTGTCAGATTATACGCGATGTGGTGCAGTGCACAGAAGCAAATGTGCTGATCACGTTATTTTCGGTCGCGACAGCTCTGCTCAGATATAATATTGAGCATTTGGCTACATTTAGTAAAAGGGAATCAGTCGTCCAGCAGTTTTTCTCCAGCAGTTTGCTCAAGGTTTATCTGCAACATGCAGGGTAGTGAACGTTCAACCTTTAATAGACAAAAGGAATGCACTCATCAGCAGTGTACTGCATCACGAGTGAAAGCTCACAGACATTCTGTAATTCGTGAAAAATTTGGCCAGACTAGCAAGATCCCTCCCAAGAGGCCAGGCATTTACGAGCACACTTTATCTTAGTTGCTCTGACTATTAAGTTGTCTGCAGAGTATGACAAGTAATTGCTTGAAAGCTAATACATTATCTGTCCAACTCCAGGCTAATTTACGAGTACCAGGAAATTCGGTTTAAAAACATTTTTTTTCTTGAGGAACAACTCATTGACCTTGAAATGAAATGTTAGATAAATGTTGTGTAAGATTGCCTTCTTCATTTATAGGTTACTGGCTGCCCCTCCAAACGGGCTGTGACATGCTGTAAATACTCTCATTTTCTTGGTGCAGGCCTGGCCACTGCTGATCCCAAGTTCAGAGTACGACCTGCGGAAAACACCAGTAAGCGGCTGCACCAGTCGTCCCACTGCAGTCGGACCTTCATGCAGAAAAACCCTGTAGAACCGCACCTTCGTGCCCAAACAGTTGACCATCCCTTCCAATGTGAACACTGTGTAAAGAGCTTTGCAAGAAAGCATGACTTTGTAAGACACATCCGTACCCACACTGGTGAGCGTCCATACAAGTGTGACCATTGTGGGAGCAGGTTTGCTCTCAAGGCCACCCTGGTGACACATCTTCGCACGCACACGGGTGAACGCCCATACAAGTGTGACCACTGCGGGCGCAAACTTGCTGAAAAGGGTCATCTAGTGCGACACCTTCGCACCCATACGGGTGAGCGTCCATACAAGTGTAACCATTGTGAGACCAGGTTTGCTCTCAAGGCCAACCTGGTGACACATCTTCGCACGCACACGGGTGAACGCCCATACAAGTGTGACCACTGCGGGCGCAAATTTGCTGAAAAGGGTCATCTAGTGCGACACCTTCGCATCCACACGGGTGAGCGTCCATACAAGTGCCAGCTCTGCCCCATGGTCTTCACACAGAGTTCATCCCTTGCAAAGCATGTGCGTGCCCACAAGAGAAAAACCGTTTCGGTGTCAGCTGTGCACAATGTCGTTTAAAGAAAAGCACAGTGTAAAGGTACATGAAAGCAGGAAACATGCTTCAAATGCCACAGTTCGTTGGAGTTCGGATGCCTTTTCTCAGCATCATCTCAATACCATTGCTAGCTAACCTGTCTCACTTTTTAATTTGCTACGTTAGGGAAAAAATATGCGAATTTACCTGCCTTCGTAGTACAGAGAAATTCTGTGGTTTCTTTTCCTTCTCCATAAGAAACCTGAGCATGCCAGGCTGGTACTTTACTAGCTTAGTTTAAGCCCATTGGGTGATGCACACGAACTGTGGTTACAGTGTTTGGCACTAACTTGTAAACTGACATACAACATGAGAGTAGTTCTGTGTTCTTTTAAAAGCAAATGTAATGCCACCAGAGAAGCGTGCTTTTTTGTTATTCCTTCCATGCTTGTGTTGTGGCTGTATAATTGGGACAAAAGAGCCAAGAAACAAAGCCCAGACTCCAGATGATGAACATTGCTCGCTTTTGTTTGCAGCTCTTTAGAGTAGTCTCTTGGTTTCGCTTTTAAAAATGAATGCTTTACTGCACTAGATTCCTGTGCATTAACTTTTGTCAAATAACCTGCTATCTTTGCATGTGGCATGTTTTTATTACTAATTATGGGCTCAGCATTGTAAATCTTGACAAACATGCTGTAGCTTCGAAGGAAAACCATCACCGTCTCAACAGCAGTTGCTCTCATTCTATTTTATGGTAATGGTTTCGAGGTATTTAAGCATTTCTGCAGCAAGCCCTTGCAGATTGTGTTGTGGTTATGGAAACTCAAGTGAACTTGCTTTGGCAACTACATTGACAAAAATTGATATAAACTGACCGCTGACATAAAAATTATTGCAATTTATTAAAGCTTGTGGAGTTTCATTTGTTAAAAACCACTGAGGGACAGTCGGGACAATGCTATCAAATTTTTTGTGTTAGTGATATCCGATAGTTTGGCATTTGTAGCTTTGCTGCCGCTTGTCCTGGAGTGAAAGATGCGTTTATTGCCAAGAGTTTTGGATTCGAAGTTTAAAACGTTTTTCCTGCCTCTGCGATTCTCGGCAGTCTCTGATGACAAAGTAGGAGAACAGTGACTCCGTGACTGCTGGCGGCGGGGGGCGTACCAGCCGAAATGACAACTACTGTCGGCCTGACGTTGAAGGAATCGATCACCTGTTGTTGCTTCATTTACGTTTGCACCAATGTTACGATGGACCCTTTTCCCAATTTTGGCAACGAAGTTCTCGTAAGGAACTGCGTCATGCATTCAGCAACCTCAACCCCTCACAGCACGCGATGCTTTTGAGGGCTGAGGCGGCAAGTCTTGCAAGAAAGTCCTAGCTCCGAGGAGTGGGCAGCATCGCTGTCGCCACTGAGCCACCGTCACGAGTGGTGTGTAGCAACTGGTATGTGCAGGCATATTGAAATTCTGTAATAATACTCCTTATAGGGCTGCTTATGCACCCTAGTGTCTTGGTACGTTAGTGAAGCGAACACGCTGAACGGTGTATTTGCTAACATGGAGGCACGTTGAACATTGGCTGCACATAGCTCTTTTCCTTGTCGCAGTTGCGTGTCATTGCTCGAAATCCGGCCGAGGAGCACTTGCTGCTCTCTCCTTGTAAATCGAGGTGCGTAATAAAACTATACGGGCACGCAGAACGCATAGCCGCAAAGTGCCCCAAAGAATACCAAAACTTAGCCGGCCGCCTTGATGTGCCTCTAATTTCCGGCTTTCCTTGATTTTCAGCATTCAGGTTGTCTTTTTTCTCTCTTTCTCCTGTGATAAGAGTGCACTAGTGGCTTGAAACAAAACTTGTATACTTTAGTATGGATCAAATGCATACCCTTCATGTATGTTTATTAGCCTCAGAGATCTGTGGTCCCTTTTTTTTCTTTTTCATCATCACGCTTGTACTTGCGAGATTGGTCTGTTCCAGCAAAACCTGTATTTTAGTTCTTGCTCTTTTCTACCTTACAAGAGCTTTCTTTGTTTTCAGAAAGAGTGGTGTTTTTGTGTTTAGTTGCTGGTATTCTATCGATACAAGCCAACTTCATTTTACTCCTCAGTGTCCCTTTAATGAACATTTATTTACTCCATCCTAGTATGCGTTGTGAGCTTTAATGCTTTGGAGAACAGAGACACCAACCAGCCAAAAAAGGTCTTTCTTGACATACCTACTCCCAGCACGGGGCCCTTGTTCACAGCAAAGATGCAGTCTCTTGCATAAACCGCAACTGAGTTTACTTGGAAGAATCAAGATGCTGCAAAAAGCACTTGCAGCAGCATGCTCGTCATGTGAAAAATAAAAGCATTCTTAATAGCGCTTAATCAGCACCGAGTGATGAATGGCCATGAGATTGACTGAGACAAGGCAAGGATTGTTGCAAGCAAAAAAATGACAACATCACGACTGCACATGGAATCTCTAACAATATATACAGAACACAGCACACAAGCTGATATGAAATGACGCAAATCTAAACCCGATATACACGTGCTCCTTTCGGTGATTTTTTAAATCTATTTAAAATAAACCTCTTTTGGTGATGTCTTCATTGTGAATGCGGCCACCATGCAGCTGAAATGTCAAGAAGGATCTCTTTTTACTGGTTGGTGTCTCTGTTTTCAAATGTAACACCTCCCCACCCCTTCGCGAATGGGATTCTGTCACACTCTCAAATTGATCTACAGTACTACATCAGCTTTTTTCGCGGTGCTGGTCAGTTCGCAAACGGTTTACTTGCTGCTTTTGAGCGTTCTGTCAGTAGTAATTGTGTGTTGTAGTAGCTTGCAGCGTTTGTGACCAAATCAATAAATATTTGTTTTCATCCATACAAAGCACAAGGATAGAGTGCCTGCAGACAGCTGAAGCCATCGGCGTCTTTGTGAAGCAACTACCTTTACACATGTTGGCAGCGAAAGCACATTACGAACATGATATGGACATTTGCTGACTAACAACTGATCGCTTTATTTATAGTGATTTGAAGTTGACGGGCTGAAAGATGAAACTAAAATACACAGCTGATTTAGAAACAAATACAAATCACGGATTAACGCTGGCTCAGATGGAGTGGAGATATGGCTGAGGGTGACCTAAACTAAAACAAAAACTAGCACTTCCCTCCAAGAAACCTGTCTTCGTCTTTTTTCAGTGTTATTCGGTGGGGTGTGAATGCAAGCATTTCCTTCTTTTTAGATCCACAACACTTGACCCTTCGTGGGAAAACGGGACACGTACTGTATTTGCGCGATTGTAGGTTGACCTTCACTTTTTTCAGTTGAAAATCCGAAGTGGGGTGCTCCACTTGGAATCGAAACCACAGTTGGGCACCGTAAATAAAGGCAAGACAATTGAGGTATCAGCAATGCCATAGCGTGATTGCAATTTCAGCTTTGCTCCACGACTCTGCCCAGTAGAATTCAGTTAAAGGATTTTTATTTTTTTTTCTTTCAACTGCACACTTGGCACTCAAGGGAGTATCGATAGTTGATGGATCATGATGGCCCGCTGTTCCAATCGTGGTTGCACCATTCATGGCGGGGAAAAAGTTGCGCCGCCACTCGGAACCAGTGCTTCTGAGGAGTGTTTTTGTAGCTGATAGAAGACTTGACACTGCTCACGCATTTGATGGCTGCTGGCAACGTTTTACCGGTTATTAATGTACGGTTTCGTCTGTCGTCATTTGTGCTTCGAGTCCAGTATGTGTCCAGCTCTCATTCACGGCTACATTCAAGAAAGCTGTCATTCTTTACGCTGAAGAAATGAACAACCGTGCGTTGTGGCCAGCAGTTCGACGTCTCGGAATGGGTGGTACAGGTGCGATGTTGCAATGAGGCAAAATTTTCAGCTGTTCCACACAGTGTTGTGGCGTGGCAGTTTTGCAAAGTGAGGAATTTCGTGGAATGACGACGTGCTGTGGTTGTTTGCTGGTTAACGACGTTAGAACGATGTGCTGCGGGACCGCAGCTAAGATGACGACGGCAGAGCTAGCGAGGACGATGGCACAAGCTTGAAAATGGTGACGAGTAGTCCAGTGTGAAAAATCCAGGCGCTAACAAAAAACGACACAGAGGGGACACAGCGCTTACTCCAGGAGTAGTCCAGTGACTAATACCTTTTCGTTTTGGAAAGTGCCCACTAGCGTCTGACGTTAAGAGGCGGCGTCCGGATAATGCTATCGCATTCTACTCTTAAAGGGGCTCTGAAAGGGGCTCCAATAAGGTCGCTGTGTGCCTGGCATGTTAAAGCACGCCGCTTTACGAATATTGTCCAGCAAGGATTTTTTAAATGGGCTTCGCTGAAGCTGAGCTATCTGTAGTGAAAATTTGAACTTCAGAGTCATCGCGCCTTTCTCTCTTCTCTCATCATTTTTTGCACGCTGGAGCGTCGGTGCTCCTCCAGTGGCCCAGCCGCCGGGAGCAGAGCTTCCTGACCCGCCGCAGCTACGCGGCTTATTGGCCGCGGCCACGGTAGCTGCCTCACGTCTGAAAGAATCTAACCAATAGCCGCCTCTCAATTTGTGTATGCAGGTGCGAGCCACGGAGGAGGCTGCGAGCAAGAAAAAGTTGCCGATAAGGGCTCGTCAACTTTTGTGTGTGATTGTGGGTCCTCTGCGGCCTGTAGAAGTGTATTATTTCGCTTAGGTTTTCATGACAACACAATGCAGTTATTGAGCGAGCTGATGTGCTCTTCTCGAAAGGTTTCAGAGCCCCCTTCAAAGGCGAAGCTTAAGCAACCACCAAGTTTCTTTTTTTACCAAGCTGTGATATGAGGGGGGGGGGGGGGGGGGGCGAGTTAAGTTACCAGTCAGTCAACTTATGATCAAGCGAATACGGTACGTGCTACTTTTTTTTTTTTGCCATGTTTGGAGTTGTGAGCCTAGAACTCCTGCATCCATTGCTTTGATATTTCTAGCGCTACCTTGTGGATGTCCAAAGAAGCTTCTCTGCTTTTTTTTTAATAATATTCACCCGGTGGCATCACATACACGTATCTCAAACAAACCGTTCCGCTTGCATGTGTTGCACGTGTTTTAGAAAGGATATTGGCACGATATGTCGTGTCTAGGGTATGGCGCAACTTATAGAAGCAAATGGACACGCTGACTGAGAGCTGAGAGGCGGAACACTGTTGTGTTTATTTTCACCTTCCTTATGTGCCGGCATGGGATGACAAGATGTGTACATGTGCCACATTACCACGGTTGCACACTAGTCGGAATAACACCACATCCCCTGTTTTATTATTTTTTTTTTGCAATGACACCCCCAACCGCCTGACCTAACATGCCCATATGTGCGTCTATAACCTGAAGTACCAACAAAGCCGTCGCCATCAGCAGAACCCTGGCTGATGCCATCATACACTGTAAAGCATCTATTTCGCACCGGAAACCGTCACTTGTCGCAGATTGGCAAAACGCATGGCTCAAGATGCAGCACAAATGAAGATCATAGCACTCACCTCAGTAGCCATGCATGTTGAAAAACGGTTGTAATGATAGAAACAGGCATCTGTCGTCATCTGACAGCACCTCAAAGAATGCATGCACACGTGTAGAACAGTTGATTTCTTTTTTATTTTTCTGATATTATTGGCTCTCAGTTCGGGGAAGTGGCCCATTCATGGGTGTGCCTCTTGACCACATATATGCGGTATATTTTTACTGGAAAAACTTCAGACGGGCTAATTTCTCTTGCTACTTGTCACCATTGCTAGGATAGCTTAACCATGCACGATTATGCTTTCCTTGCTTTCTCATCATCTCTTGTAACATTTTTAGAAATGATGACTGCTACAATACTGCCACTGGCTCTGCGCTCCTGCTGGAAAAAGTGCTTGCTGGTGTCTGTGATGGTATCAGGTGTACTGTTTATTGATATTAATTTCAAAACCACCACACTCGTCATTGCCACTGTACAACCTCTAAGCAGGGGTGCAGTCATGTCCTCAAAGTTGAATATAGTTGCTCTATCAACTACATCATGCGTGCCCAATGTCGAGGTTTACGGACACCATCTGCCATGAGATAGAGTACCGTATGAAAAAAATGCGGTATTAAATTAACCTGCTGCGAGTCTCAGTGCCACAGCCTCGTATTCGCTTATACAACAAAGAAGCATTTGCCTTTCATAAAAAAAAAAATAGAAGCGAGCAGACTAGCCCTTTAACAGAGTGCTGCAGCCTGCGACCGTCGGTTCTTATGATAATCAAGTTTCTTGCTCTCTTTCATTTTTCAGGCGTTTGAACCAGTTATCGCAAGCCAAAGAGTGCACAATCTACTTGAAGGCGAATCTTCGAAAACCTCTGCTACCCGCATTTGCCGGTGGAACAGCTTGACGGTTAAGAAATGGCATATCCAGTGATCTCGGATTGCGGTGGCGATGTAAAAATTTGGGCATAGCATACCCGTCCTTGTTAGCGTAAAGAGCACAGCATTGCAACATGAACAATGTATATCGTGAAACATTCCACTTCTGATATTGTACATGAGTGCAGCACGAGTCATAGGATACCTTGTGATCCAGCACACTGCAGTGCAAGTTGCACTTTTTCTCTGAACTCCTCTGTAATTAGCAGCAATGAAAAAACATGGAGGGGATTAGAAAAATTGCCCGTTATGTGCCTGTGTCTTTTGCGCGTCACATTTTATCTTGCTTTCTGTGCTGTTGTCTCTCCAGTTTGAGTCCTGGCTTTTCACTGTGGTTCTGTCGTCCTGGAATTCAGTTCTTTTGTCTCATTATTTTGCTAGTTATTATTTTATTTGTGCTTCTGTGTGCTATTTCTTTGCAAAATGAACTCTCAAAATCAGTTACATTTTACTGTTATGCTGTTTTAGATTCTGGGATTAATCTTGAAGGGACATTTGTCAAAGCTGAGCGTAAAGGTATCAGCGTGGTAGATTTTGTCCGTTGGTGGCAGTAATATATGCAGAACTTGTGGTTTAGGCACAACTTTATGTATTTTAAATTGGAAAAGAAATTCAGGTCCGCAGCAAGCTGTGTTCTCTCGTCGCGTCTGATATGGTATACGCTTTTAGTAAATATCCTGCATTTCCTGATTATGCCTCAGCTTCCTGTAGACACAGGTATTTTAGTTTATATAAAATTAAGGCAGTGCAGTTATTTGCTCTTGCAGTAAATTACAGTGACTTTTATTCTTTAAGCTTGATTGTTCATCTTTTAAAATGTTTTTGAAAAAACAAAGCACACAGACGACCTTGGTGGTATGCTTGAAGAATTTTTTGCTAGGTACTACTTTATTTTTGGTCATAACAGATTATCTCGAACTCACTATTGAACACTTGGCTACGTTTCTAGGCAGGGAAGTAGTCCTTCGGCAGTTTTTCTCCAGCAGCGTGAACAAGGTTTCCTTGAAATGTGCAGAGTAATTAATTTTAAAGCTTCAGCAGACAGGAGGAATACAGTCATTAGGAGTGTACTGTGGGTTTGATCAAAGCTTATTGACTTTATTTATTGATGAAATTCTCTTCAGCATTACATGCAAGTTTCCTGCCGATGATACGAGCACTTTGTCTAAGCAGCTCTGGCTCTTAAGTTTCCTGCAGAGTATGCTGATTGCTCTCAGTAATTCTTCAGAAGCTAAAACATTATCCCTCCATACCAAATGAACTGTGACATGTCTTATTCCGCATTCCATTGAAAACTCCCTGTCTTTCATTGATGCAGGCCTGGTCAAAGCTGATCCTGACCAGGGTGTGCCGCCTGGGGAAAACTTGCAGGACGACGACACCCATATGCAGCACTCTATGCCAAGTCTTTGCAACACTGTTGGGAACCACCAGGATGGATATGCGAACAAGCAGTTGCATCACTGTAGCCACTGCAGTAAGGGCTTCATGAAGAAAAGCCACCTAGAACTGCACCTTCGCCTCCACACCGGTGATCATCGCTACCAGTGTGACCACTGTGGAAAGAGATGTGTACAAAAGTGTGACTTGGTCACACACATCCGTACCCACACGGGTGAGCGTCCATACAAATGCGACTACTGTGGGAACAGCTTTGCTGAAAGAGGCCATCTGGTGACCCACCTTCGCACCCACACGGGTGAGAAGCCATTCCAGTGCCAGCTCTGCCCCATGGCCTTTACACAGAGTTCAAACCTTGCAAGGCATGTGCAAGCCCATAAGAGTGAGAAACCATATCAGTGTGAGTTCTGCACATCGGCGTTCAAAGAAAAATACCGTCTAAAACGCCATGAAAAAAGTCAACATTCTTCAAAAACCACTGTTCCTTAAAGTTTTCATGCGTTTTCCCAACTTTAGATACCGAAATAGTTGCTGGCTAACCTGTCTCACTTTTAATGGGTCAGGTTGTGATACATTATTGAAATTTACATGATTTTAAAGAGGGTCGGCATGGGGCAATTCTTCGGTTTGTTTTCCCTCGACTGTAAGAAACCTGAACCAAGCAAACTGCTACTGTCATGAACGGGACTTAAATTGTGGCATGTGCAGATGTCATCATTTTACTAGTTTCAGTGTGTTGAATGACGTGCATGAATTCTGGTTGCAGTTCAAGAAGATCATATATTCTTGTGAGCAGGACTTCGTTTAACTCTGCCAGAATAGCCAATAGGTAAATATGGTTCATAAAACCTGGGTGTTTTTTCAGGTTCGTCACAATAATATTTTCTCGCACCCTTTCTATTTCTTATTTTTATCTGTGCATTCATTTCTGTGTCCCCTCATCTGTTCAACTTTGCCATTTCTTTCAGACAAATGTTTAAAGAAATAAAATAAATCACTTTCCGGAATGAGGTTCTTAGCAGCAAATCTAAAATTTGTGCATTGATATGAAGTGCTCGCATAATTTCTTATGCCTTAATCAAAAAAAAAAGCTTTTGAAGGAGAAGAAAACGAGGTCTCGATGTTGTTACAATGTGCATATGTTTTGTACTAGAATGTACGGCGCTGGCTAACAAACTGACATACTAATGTCCGAGAAGTTCTGTGTTCTTTTCTGAGTGCCATACCACCAGAGAAGCATGCTGTCTTATTGTTCTTTCCATGCTTGTGTTGTGGCTCTATCAATGCGATGCAAGAGCAGGGAAGCAAAGCCCAGCCTTTTGATGATATACTATGCTTATTTTTGGTTTACTTGCTGCTTGAGAGTGCTTTATCAGTGTAATTGTGTGCTGTAACGGTTTCCAGGATTTGTGACCAAATCAATAAAGTTTTGTCATCCATTGAAAGTACAAGGAAGGAGTACACGCAGAAAGCTTATGCTTTGGGCAGCTTGACAATGCTGCTGCCTTTACACATGGTGGCAGTGAAAGTACATTACAGACATGACACAAACATGCGCTGACTAACCACCAATTGCTCTATTTATTGCGTGTTCAAATTTATAGGCTGAAAAATATGGTGCTAGAATACACAGAAGAACTAAAAAGAAATAGAAATCATGAATTAACCCGTGCTTAGATGGAGCGTATACGCGTTCAATGGGGCAAAGAACTGAAACAAAAACAAGCAGTCTCTGCCTTCGGGGATTCCCCTAAATATTTGACCAGCCCTCCAACAGACCCGTCTTTCTTTTTTCTCTGTGTTATGCATGGAATGTGAGTGCAAGCATTTCCTTCTTTATGGATCGAGAACACTTAAAATAATTTGTGTGCACACGTCTGCACATTCGGCGTCTTCGTCTTGGCAAGGAATGGCGTTCAGTATTTGGGAATAGTGAATCACCAAATGGCTACCTGTTGATCGTTTCAAAGAACAAGTGTGTTCACTTATACTCGTTGTGCAGAAGTACAAGACGAGAGGTTGAGACGTCTTGAAAGTAGTGAGGATGATGCTGCTGATGGCTGAGTTGTGCTTAGGCCGGACAGCCAGATAACAGAGATTCTTGTAGAAGAAGTTTGCTGAAGCAGCAGGGATGTAGACTGGGCAAGGTCATCATCGTGATCAGCCTGACTACGCCCACTGCGGGGCAGTGGCCTCTCCCACGTCTCTCCAACTGTCCTTTGCCAGTTGCGGCCACTGAATCCCTGCAAACTTTCTACCGCCCCCTGCTACGGTTGTTTTCTCTTGAAATCCACTATGTTACCCTTAAGGACCTGCGGTTATCTTGCCTTCGCATTACATGCCCTGCCCATGCCAATTTCTTCCTCCTGAATTCGACTAGGATCTCATTATCCCGTGTTTGTTCTCTCAGCCAATCTGCCCACACCTGGTCTCGTTATGTTACACCCATCATTTTTCTTTCCATAACTCATTGCATTGTCCTTAACCTAAGTTGAGCCCTCTTCATTAGCCGTCTCGTTGGGCAAGTTGGTTCATCACTAATGGGGAAGGCTGCATTGTGAACAGCAAAACTTTTAAGCCTGTTTTAATTACCAGTATCTGTGTGTGTGTGTGTGTGCGCGTGCGTGCGTGCGCGCTAGTGCACACAACAAAAGGCAAGAGTGACTCAATGTTTCTATTTTTTTTAAATTAATAGTGCATGATTATTTTCACTCAAACATAATGAATTAGAAAGGAGAAGAAAAAACAACCATGTTTTTTTATGGTGTGTGTGTGTGTGTGTGTGTGTGTGTGCGTGCGTGCGTGTGAGAGAGAAAGTGAGTCTATACTGCAACCTCATGTGACGTGAAAACAAAAAGCACAACTACCGGAGAATTCGAGTGAAGTATGCTCAACACTGCATGCAGAAGGCTGAAATCATACACCTCTGTGGGGTGGCAGCATTATTTAGGTGGTGTTGCTAATTTAGTTTGGAATCCACATGTTCTTGATGGTTGAAAAAGAGCAAAATGGTGATTAGACATACCTGTACACAGAGGATGTTAGTTAGGTCCGCCGCAGTGGCTCAGTGGTTATGGTGCTCGGCTACAGACCCGTAAGACGAGGGTTTGATCCCGGCCGTGGCAGTAAAATTTCAAAGGAGGCGAAATTCTAGAGGCCCGTGTTCTGTGCGAAAGAACTCCAGATGGTCGAAATTTCTGGAGCCCTTTACTAACATGTAAATTTACTAACATGTAAATTATTGCCCAACTTTTGTGTAGTGTGTGATCCAACACCGCTTTAGCTGTGACCATTGTGACCCAACGAGTTCAATGGAAACTGGCAGCCAGCTGGCAGATTTCATGGGCCAAATTTTCCCTAGGGCGACTTCACCGGTGGCCTACAGCACGTTCTTCAACTTGCAGTATTTGTGCACGAAGAATGAAGGATTGATACTGGGGAAAGCGTCGGATATTATTTTGGGCATGGATCAGGCTGTGGAGCTTTTAGTTCCTCCTGATCAACGTGTCGCTATCACGTGCTCGCAAACTTTACTTGCCTTGATTCTCTTCCGCTGAAACAAATCTGGCAGAGCTCAATACCATGAGTGTTTGGAAAATTTTTCTTCCCGAGTTTAGCAGCAATTATAGTACAGAGAATTCGATGTTGCTTGAAGGTGAAAAGAGTATTTTTTGTTGCTGCCATATACAGTATTTGGTGATATTGATGTACTAAATTTTGCGAATCACCTCACGAAAGCATACACCACCACAATCGGAGAATCGTTTTGCGATTATAAAAACAGAATATATGGATGGCATAAACCTTAGAATAAGGTGAATGGCGCATCGAATACCTGTGGCTACGCCCTCTAGAGCTGCAAGCAGTTACGGAAAGCCCACTCACGACTGTGTCAGCTAGAGTCACAGAAGAACACAGAGATCCATTCAGTTTTTAGCAACTTAGCTGGCTTCGAATGGAAAGAACCTCAAACCTGCATGAAAGTTAACTGTTGAACTGCACGGTTACGAAGGGGAGGTTGGAGGATTGGTGGCGGTAAAGTCCCTTTATGAGCTTTTCTAAAAAAAGCTAAGTACCGAAAACGTTTGCGGCGCCGCCGACGCACACTATTGGACAGCGCCCACTTCCGGTTGGGAACTAGTTCCGTTCCGCCATGTTCTTCCTAAGTCGTCCGGCTGCATAGTTTGACGGTGCTTGCACGCTACGTTTCTTCGTGACGCGAGAAGCGCCTGGACTAACCTCCACTGATCGCAGTCGTGCAGAGCTGCATCTACGTTTTTCCAGATTACTGTAGATGATCCTGACCTGGTTGTCTCGAAGTTTCCTTGCCGGCTTTAAATTGAGCGATGCCGCGAGCGGCCGGCATTTCGTAGTTCGGCTACTGACGAGCACGTCTGTTGCTTACGGCGCCGCCGAGTGATTCAGTTGTTTTGCGGGCGCAAGTCAGCACAAATAAAGAGCTTCGATTGCAAGTTTTGTTGCTGTCTTCCTGACCGCTGGACTGCCGTCGCTACAACGTGACAGTATAGTTGTGCTGGCCACGGACATTCAGTGGAGGTGACTTTATATTTGTCGCTGTTTGCTGGAAGTCACTTTAGTTTATCGGGCTCTTTTTTTGTGTCCGCAGCAGGAGCCGAAATTCCGGGCTGTTGCACCTTCGGGTACTCAACCCAGTCAGGAAAAGGTCTGGCGTTGTTTTCAGTGCCGCTGGCGAAGAACGATATTGTGCGACAGAAAGTGTGGCTCCACAGGATTGGGAGAAAAAATTTCAAGCTGACGAATTCTAGCAAGTTATACGATGTAAGCTCAATTCCTGTTTTCCATCGTTGAGATTCGATGCTCTAGTAGCAAACTTTGGCTGGCGAGTCAGAATTGCTAAAGCTCCCAGCTCGCACTATGCTTGACGATTGTTTGATTACGCGCTGCTGTCCGCCTTTGTCATTTCGTAAACATACATGTCAGTGCAAGTATGCGCGCGTATTCCAGCCTACGGCCCCACTCCGGCACCTACTGCAGCTGGTCCATTGAGATCAAGTAGCCAAAACCTTTTCGCTCAGTAATGCGCCCTGAAACCGTAACCTCTTGCGAAGTGTTCTGCGGTACGCCCTGCCAATTCTTTAATAGTACCGCGCGACCGTCGACCAGCCGGCTTGTCAGCGCCTGATGACAGCGCTGAGCGGCAAAACGAGCGAGAACCAGTGCATCTGAAACAAATGCGCTTATTCTCGCTTGATTCGCGCTCCGCGCCATGATAAGGCGTTGTCCAGTCGACGCTCGCGCGGTACTATTAAAGATTGGCGGTGTGTACATAACTCGCGCTCCAATTAGATGAATTTACATGTGTTCACACTCGCGCATAGCATGCCTGATTTATTGGAGTGTCTGCTGCACAAGTGCTCTACGTGCCAAAAGTTTGTGACGCGGGCGCAAAGGAATTTTATTGCTGTGCGAAACCAACGGTCAGTCTCAGCATCCAGTGCCCATAATATTCCTTTCATTCTATTCCCGCCATACAAGTAATCCGCGAGGCACACCGTAATTATTTCGTGCATACCGGCACCCCGCAGACATCGGCTTCCGTCTGTCCAAGAAATTCATGAAGGGACTTCAGTGTGTTCACCTGCACAGCTAGGTTTTTGTATTTTTCATCTTCATATATATTCCTAATACGACTACCCTTCTTTAAAGCTCAAAATGGAGCTTCAGTCAGTCAATTCGAGCCCATAATTCTGAGGAAGCTTAGCATAAACAAACAAAGGCACTGCTGTCCCGTCAATATTCTCTCACCGGCCAGCAAAACTGCCCCGCAAACCGCCACAAACCGCCGTTGGTAGTCTTTGCAATAATATGCTATATATAAAGTTGCACGCGTGTCCGTGTTCTCTCGCGAACTGGCCGCCGCACCACAACTGCAGTTTTGCCGCACTCGCTGTCTCCGACAAAACTGAACGCAAATCACATTCGGAGCGCATTACTGGCACGTTTCCCTTCTTCTCATACCAAGCTCATTTACTACATTTTTCACTGCCCCTTACAGCAAAGCCGCGACTCTGCAAGGTCCGCCGTTCCAGTGCATACAACCGCGCCATCGGAGCGCGTCAGGAAGAACATGGCGGACGACGCGAGCCGCAGGGGAAAGGGCGGTAGGAGAGGAGGGACTTGTCGCTACTTAGCAAAGCTGATCTAGGGACTTTAGGTGGCGGAAATCAAGGGAGGGGTGAATTTGGAGGGGAAAAGATAGCCAGACTAGACATTGTAAGAGCGAAAGGGAAAGAAAGGGAAAAGAAAAATAAATTAACAATGGGGGAAGTATCAGCTAGGTGGCGAAAACTACCGCCCGGTACAAAAAATAAGCCATTATCATCCATCCATCCAGGTTGACAAAAAAAAAGCTGCATCGCTATGCGCATCAACAATGGCAACAACAACGAGTGCGGCCAGGTGCTGTCATATGGCAAGTAAACTCAGGCGTTTGCAAATTTGTGCTCCTCAAATACGTCTTTTTTTGTGATTATACTGCTGGTCTGGCTTTATGTGGCTCAACGCATGTCAAGCCGCAGCATGTGATATTGAAGTCGTGTTTTGTCTTTGCGCGTGCATGGCGCTTTTCCGACTCGGCGCTTTTACCGGTCGGAGCAAAGCCGAAGCTTTGCAAATGTCTAGCCACAGATGCAAATCATTTTGCGCAGTCAAAGCTACTCGGGTAACCAGTGTTAAAGCAGTTAACTTTGGTGCAGGTTGAAGTACTTTGCCATTCGAAGTGGAGAATTCATCGCGTGCACCCGTGTGCAAGTAAACGCAACAAGTGCTAAGGTGCCGATTTGCACTGGCTAGCAGCTGAAAATTAAATGCATCTCTGTTCTTCTGTGACAGTCTTGCTGACACTGTCGTTAGAGAGCTTTTCGTAGCTGCTTTCAGCTCTAGCGGGCGTGACTAAAGTCGATGCGCCATTTACTTCGTTCTGAGGTTTATGCGGTCCATTCTGCCTTTAATCGCTGAGTGAGTGCAATTCTCCGATTGTCGTGGTGTGTTTGCTTTCTCGAGGACTATTGTAGCCATGAAAGATATGGTTCATATGCGCCTAGACACCTGAGAAACTGATACCGTGCGTGAAGCGCTGCTGTCTATTCTGGGGCTCGATGTAGGTGGTGCAGGTGGCGGTACTTTTAGCCAACTGATCGCGCCGACAAGTGGAAAAAACAAGCATATCAATTTTGATTCTTTTTTTGTGTGTGTGGCAAAGAAACCACCGCACTCTGCTGTTATAGAATCATTCAAGCATTAACAATTAAGCGCTTTAATAGTCTGCACCCAGCTAGAACAAACTCATGATACACTTCCATCGGATTCGGGCTGCATCTCATTTGGACTGCATCTCACAGGTGTCATAAATGATGCTGAGAAGATGAGGACTGAGAAGATGAGGACTGCAAATTGCCAGGAGAATCTTCCAAGGGGAAGTGCTGCCAACGTCAAGAGACCCATAGGTTGATGCTCGTATCCTGTAAAACCGTGTATCCTTTGAACTGAATGTGTTGACCGTAGTCCATCGTATTCGGGGTGAACCCTGAAACTGGAATATATTCAAGCTAGAGAGTAATTACTCATTAATATGCACCAGAATGCACCTGTATGGCTGCTTAAGAAAGTTAGATTCAAGCTATTCCATTATTCTGCAAGCGTTCTGTCTTACTCGTTCGGGGTAAATGTGCCTTGCTGCGGCTTTCTTTCAGTCATTGTTGCATTCCTTGTGCATGTATTAGTTTGTGGCATCACATTGCTGCTTGCAATTTTCTGGGGAAAACGTATGTAAAGGATAAATGGGAAAGGCTGCAGTTGTCTAGGCAAGGGCGTCCACAGAAATTTTTGCAGGGGAAGGCACCCAATGGCCGGCGATAGTGGAGGCGGTAGGTTAGGACCAAAAAGGCACTATTTGTAGTCTAAACTACCCACATGAAACAAAAATTAGAAACAGCAACCCAGTGCTGAATAAATTAATGAATAAATTAATGAATAAAATGAATTAATGAATAAAGAATTAATCTTAATAAAGAAAGTACGAAAAGTTACTATCACCTAAGCATGCTAATCAAGCTGTGTAGTTGTTTTCTGCTAGTGCATACATAATTTCCAAAATTCGGGAGGGGGGCAACCCTCCCTCTAGGCGCCCATGGCTCTAGGATATTCAACCTCCAGCACTAAATAAAGTGGTAGGGGTTTAACTTAATTAAGCTGAGTAGATGTGCAAAAGCATGTGTTTATGCTTCAGTTGGAGGGTACACTTAATACGTGACAGCTTTACTGGGTTAATGTCCATATATGCAGAATCGGTCATCGTCTACTAACTTCATAGATTGTGGGGAGTCTTGATACTAATACTAGTGCAGTGGTGCAGCGGTTAAGTGATAAGCCCCTCCACGGTAGTGACTGTGCGACCATGTAGCTCTTTCTGAGCAACCGCTTGCGACCAATAAATTATTTAACTGCCACCTGCCAGCCACCGCAGTGGCACAGCGGTTATGGGCCTCGGCTGCTGACCCGAAAGGCCCGGGTTTGATCCCTGCTGTGGTGGTTGAATTTTGATGGAGGCAAAATTCTAGAGGCCTATTTGCTGTGCGAATCAATGCATGGTAAATAACTAGGTGGTTGAAAATCCCGGAGCCCTTCAATACAGCGTCCATCATAGCCTGAATCACTTTTGGATATTAAACCCCCATAAATCATAACTTCCACCTGCCGCGGTGGTCAGTTTACTCACAATCCGGTGGGCAGGTTGTGGTTTGGTTTGGTTTATCGGGTTTAACGTCCCAAAGTGACTCAGACTATGAGGCATGCCGTAGTGAAGGGCTCCAGAAATTTTGACCATCTGCAGTTCTTTAATGTGCACTGATACCGCGCAGTACACTGGCCTGTAGAATTTCATCTCCATCGAAATGTGACCACCGTGGCCGGGATCAAACTCGCGTCTTTCAGGTCAGCAGCCAAGCGCCGTAACCACAGAGCCACCTCGGCGGCTGTGATGATGCCACAAGGTTACATGCACTAGGTGGCACGACGCCCTCCTCCGCACAAGACTAAGTTCTTGCTGGGGGTTAGTACGCATGGAGTGGTGGTTTCGCACTAAAGCTGGAGGAGACACTTAAGATCCGCCTAAAGGGTATATGGCCTGATAGTGTTGATAGGTTAATGCCCGTATATGGAGATGTGGTGATGCTCTACTTAACATTCATAAACCCCTGGGAGTCCTCATACCTCTCCTAGTGCAGTGGTTAAACAATGCGACACTGCTCTGCGATGGCAGGTGTTGCCACTGGTGGGTATTGTACAACCCTGGTTGCTTTTCCCAAGCAACCGCTTGTGACCAATCAATAATTAAACTGCTACTTGCCATGGTGGGCAGTTTGCTTGCAATCTGATAGACAGGTTATGATGGTTTCACGTGACTTAGGTTGCTTCTCTGTGGATTTTTCATGAATTTTTTACTCACAACCAGTGACGTCAACAATGATGCTGCTTTTCTGTGACACGATGCCCTGAACTCTGTCGCATTAAAACTGACCTGTTGCAGCTGTTGTGTTGTTAACTCTGCAGTTCTACATTTTCATCCATCCAAGGATTCAAGGCATCCATATTTCATGATTTAAGATGCAGTTGTGTTGTAATTTCTTTTTGTCGTTAGTAATTTTATATGAATATGTGTATGCCTGTTCTTTGCTAGTTTAAAATGTTTGTGTGCAACTTGAGTCAATATGCTACACTTTATGAATAGGACTCAGAGTAGTAAATGGCTATATTTTTGTTAATTTTTCTAGAAGAAGCTTGGACGTTTTTACTTTTTCTCTTGCAAATAGTCAGCATTTATAGCATGGCTTAGCCATACTTTCTTGTCATTTCTTCTAACATTTTCAAAGAGACAGACTGCCGCCATTTACTGCCGGTGGTGTCGCGCTGCTGTTGGCAGAAGCAGTTGCTGGTATCTGTTTTTAGATATTGTCACATAGTGGGAACGGCAGTCCGATGAGGAAGATGTCGGCAAAACGCTTCCAAACGGAACTTGGCTGGCCAGATCTGTGCCCTCAAAGAACTGAATGATTCGGTGGCAGCGTAGCAACAAGCCTGCTTGGCGTTTGTCGACCAGAACGACTGCAGGTCTTGTGCACACTCAATTTAAAGCTTTGCAAGTAACATTTGAGCTTAGGAACCAAAGGTAACTACAACAATCTGGAAAAATGTGGAAGCAGTTCCGTGTGGTTGTGATTAATCAACATATATCCGGTGGCATCTCGCATCACAGACAAAATGATGAAGCTGCGCATTGGCGGCTTTGAGCATCAATAAACACGCAGTATGATGATTCGCGGCAATTTCAGCAGCATTAATTTATTTGTAGTGTCTTTAAGACAGCTTTAGTGTTTTTAACTGTAGTTTGATAAAATTCGTGCATCTCATATAATGTCACACTCATTACTGCCACTGCATGCTGCTTGGCACGCTAGTCGGATCCACAGTTACATAGAGTTACTATACGTGTATATTCTCTCCGCGATGTTGGGGTTTTTGGACACAGTCTGCCATGAGAAAACGAGACTATGATAATGAAAATATTCGATTTCAAATGGTTCTGCTGCGTATCACAGAGCCAAAGTGTAGATTTGCTTATCTGGACAAGGAGCTCTCGATTGCTACAAAAAAGAATAAGTGAAAGTCAGCAGGCTATCTCTTTAACAAAATACTGCAGCTTGCAGTGCCTGTTCTAATCGACTTCTCTGCTCTGTTTCATTTTGCAGGCATTGAAACCAATACTGGCAACCCACGTGTACACAAGCTGCCCAAAGGACCATCTTCCAAAACCACTGCTTCCAGCATTTTCAGGATGAACTGCCTGATGTTCATAACGTGAAATAGCATAGCCAGTGAACCCATACTATTCTGGTGGTGCATCAGAATGAGCCATATTAGTCCCTGCCTTGTTGACGCCTAGACCACAACCATCATTGCAACAACGAGCCACAGTGTCAGTGGTTACATTGCTCGGCTGCTCATCCGAAAGATGTGGGTTCGATCCCAGCCGAGGTGGTCGCATTTTGATGCAGGCAAAATGTTAGGAGGCCCATGTACATTGCGATATCTGTGCACGTTAACGAACCCCAGGTGGTCTTAATTACCAGAACCCCTCCACTACGGTACCCCTCATAGCCTTAGTTCTTTTGCGACGTCAAACTTGATACATCAACCAACCATCATTGCATCATTAACAGTGGATATTGTGAAACGATCTATGTATGATGTCGTGCTTGAGTGCAGAGGAAACCTTGTTATCTTACACATTACAAATGCACTTCTCTATGTTATTTGTTCTGTGTAGCTTTTTCTGAACAGAGTACAAGCTGGAGAGTACACAGCAAAAGAAACAAATACCTGCAGTAGAAAAGTGGCTGTGTTTGTGTGGCTGTGCCTTTTGTGCATCATACTTGGCCTTGCTTTTTGTGCTTTAGACTCACCAGTTTAGCTCTCGGTTTTCATTGTGGTTCTACTGCCCTGTGAGCTTCCATGTCTCATGATTTTATGGCTTATTGTTTTCTGTATTCTTCTGCGAGCAAAGTCCTTATAACTTGAGCACTAAAAAGCTGTAGTAATAACTTCTTGTTATGCTGTCAGATGTTTTCGGGTGAATTTAAATCTGCAGTGTTTTACCTGTGTCTACAGGAGCTTGTAGTGCATGTGCTGATTCTGTTTGGTGTTAGGAAACATCTAGTCTGATTCTTTTTGGTTTGATATTGATTCATGCTTATTTTAGTGCTATGTATTACATTCGTGTCACTGCTGACAGTATTGATTTTTATCCTTATGGTTTGTGGTGTGACTGCTTCAGTTTTGAATTTATTTTTGTGACCATCGGGCCTGATTATGCTAGGTTTAGTATAGATGTTTTGTTTTCGTAATTGATTTTTTATTGTGCTCTCTTAACATTCAGAGCTGCTGTTTATTTTTTAATTATTTTTTCACTGGAATTCAGTTTGGTGATATCAAGCTGCAGCTATTTTTAGTGACGAAGCCTTGTTTTTCTTAGGCTACAGGAAAAAATTGTTTGCATAAGATGTTCGCAGAACAGCTGAAGAGGCTCATGCTTTGTTGGTACAGTAAACTGATTATGGTAGCTGTCAGACGTGCACACTGTAAAATGATACCCGAGATGGTGCTGTGTGCAGAGGCGAATGTGCTAATTACTGTGTTGTTTTCGGTCATGACAGGTCAGCTTAGATATAGAGCATTTGGCTACATTTAGCGAAAGGGAATCAGTCTTCCAGCGGTTCTTCTCCAGCAGTTTGTTCAAGGTTTATTTGCAAGATGCAGGGTAATGAACGTTGAAGATTTAATAGCCAAATTAAAGCACTTATCAGCAGTGTACTGTGTCACGACTGAAAGCTCACAGACATTCTCTAATTCGTGAAGAACTTGCACAGACTTATGGGATCCCTCCCAAGAAGCCAGGCATTATATGAGCACTTTGTCTAATTTGCTCTGACTCTTAAGTTGGCTGCAGAGTATGCCCAGTAATTGTTCAAAAGCTAAGACATAATTCGTCCAAATCCATGGTAATTTATAAGTACGGCTTAAAAACTTTTTTTTCAGGAACAACTCATCTTCCTCAAATGAAATGTTAGCCTAAATGTTGTGTAAGATTGCCTTCTTCACTTACAGGTTATTGGCCGCCCCTCCAGACGGGCTGTAACACGCTATAAATACTCTTGATTTTCTTGATGCAGGCCTGGTCGCAGCTGATCGCATGCCCAGAGTCTCGCCTGGGGAAAACACCAGTAAGCAGCTGCACACGTCCTCCCTCTGCAGTCGAAGCTTCATGAAGGAAAGCCCCCAAGAGTCGCACCTTGTCACCCAAACGTGTGACCATCCCTTCCAGTGTGACCACTGCGGGAAGAGCTTTGCTATCAAGGCCACCCTTGTGGAGCATCTTCGTACTCACACGGGCGAGCGTCCGTACAAGTGTGACCATTGTGAAAGCAGCTTTGTTCGACGAAGGAACCTGACTGTACACCTGCGTTCCCACACGGGTGAGCGCCCATACAAGTGTGACCACTGCGGGCTCAGTTTTGCTGTCAAGGCCACCCTGGTGGCACACTTTCGCACCCACACAGGTGAGCGTCCTTACAAGTGTGACCACTGCGGGAGCAGCTTTGCTGTGAAGAACGGCCTGGTGGAGCATCTTCGTACTCACACGGGTGAACGTCCATACAAGTGTGACCACTGCAGGAGCGAGTTTGCTAGAAGGGGTCACCTAGCGCGACATCTTCGCACCCACACGGGTGAGCGTCCATACAAATGCCATCTCTGCCCAATGGTCTTTACACGGAGTTCAAACCTTGCAAAGCATGTGCGAGCCCACAAGAGGAAATCCAATTCAGTGTGAGTTGTGCACAGTGCCGCTTAAAGAAAAGTACAGTTTAAAGCTGCATCAAATGAGGAAACATGCTTCAAATATCACAGTTCGTTGAAGGATGTCAATACAGTTGCTAGCTAATCTTTCTCAGTTTTATGTTGCTGTGTTGGGGAAAAAATATGCGACTTTACCTGCCTTCAAAGTACAAAGCAATTCTTCAGTTTCTTTTCCTTCTCCATAATAAACCTGATTATACCAGGCTGGTACTTTACTAGTTTAGTTTCAGTGCATTGAGTGATGTGTGTGAACAGTGACTGCAGTGCTTGGCACTAGGTTGCAAACTGACATACTCACATCAGAGCAGTTTTGTGTTTTTTTTTTAAGTGAATGTAATGCCACCAGAGAGGCATGCTGTTTTATTATTGCTTCCATCCTTGTGTTGTGGCTGTATTATTGGGACAAAAGAGCAGAGAAACAATGCCCAGGCCCCTGATGATAAACATTGCTTGCTTTTTTTTGCAAGTCTTTGGAGCACTCTCTTGGTTAAGGTTTTAAAAAATGAATGCTTTACTGCACTAGATTCCTGTGCATTAACTTTTGTCCAAAAATCCGCTATCTTTGCATGTGGCATGTTTTCATTGCAAATTATGTTTTCAGCATTGTCAGTCTTTACAAATATACTGTAGATTTGGAGGAAAATCATCACTGTCTCAACAGCAGTTGTTGTTCTCAGTCCATTTTGTGGTAATGGTTTCGAGGTATTTAAGCATTTCTATAGCAAGCCCTTGCATATTGTGTTGTGGTTATGGAAATTCAAGTGAACTTGCTTTGGCAACTGCATTGACATAAATATTGACATAAGTAGACCATTGACATAAAAATTATTACTATTTATACTAATTATAAAAGCTTGTGGAGTTCCGTTTGTTGAAAACCAATGAGGGACACTGAGGATGATGCTATCAAATTTTTTCTGTCAGTAAAATTCGATAGTTCGACACTTTGTAGCATTGTTGCCATTTGTCCTGGAGTGAAAGGTACATTTATTGCCAAGAGCTTTGGATTCGAAGTTGAAAACCTTTTTCCTGCTGCTACAATTCAGACTCAGGATCCTCTGATGATGAAATAGGAGAACAGTGACTTCGTGACTGCTGGCTGCGGGAGCGCTGCAGCCGAAATGAAAACCACTGCCGGCCTGACCTTGAAGGCATCTATCACCCGTCGTCTCTTCATTTATGTTTTCACCAACGTTATGATGGATCCCTTTCCTAATTCCAGCTACGAAGTTTCCGCAGGGAACCGAGGCATGTGTTTAGCAAGCTCAACCCCACACAGGGCTGAGGCGGAGGGCTGAGCTGGTAAGTCTTGCAAGGAAGTCCTAGTAGTGAGGAGTCAGCAGCATCGCTGTCACCATCGAGTCACCGTCACGACTGATGTGTAGCAACTGGTACGCGTGGGCATATTGAAATTCTGTCATAATAATCCTTATAAGGTTGGTTATGCAGGCTAGTGTCTTGTTACTTTGACGAAGCAAATGCACCGAGTGGTGCGTTTGCTAATGCAGAGGCACGATGAACATTGGCTACACATAGGTCTTTTTTCTTGTCACAGTTGCATGCCATTGCACGAACTTCGTCCAAGGAACACTTGCTGCTCTTCCCTTTTAAAACAAGATGCATAATAAAACCATTTGGGCACACAGAACACATAGCCATGATGCACGCCATAGCAAACCAAAACTGAGCTGGCCGCCTGTATCGCCACTAATTTCAGGCTTTCTTTGACTTTCAACATTCAAGTTGTCTTTTTTCTGTCTTCCTCCTGGATAAAAGTGCTTTAGTGGCTTGAAACAAAACTTGTATAATTCAGTATCGATCAAACACCTATCCTTCATGCACGTTTGTCAGGCTCTGAGACCTGTGGAGCCTTTTCTCTTATTGGATCATCATGCTTGTACTGTGGAGCCTTTTCTCTTATTGGATCATCATGCTTGTACTTGCGAGATTGGTCTGTGGCGGCGATACCTGTATTGTAGTTCTTGCTCTTTTCTACCTCACAAGAGCTCTATTTTCAAAAAGAGTGGTGTTTTTGTGTTTACGAGTTGGTATTCTATAGATTGGATATAAGCCATCTTCAATTTCTTCTCAGTGTCCCTTTAAGGAACATTTACTCCATCCTTTTGAAGACATAGCTGTGTGTTGTGAGCTTTAATACTTTGGAAAACAGAGACACCAACCAGCCAAAAAAGGTCTTTCTTGACGTTTCTGCTCACAGCACGGGGTTGTTGTTCACAGCAAAGACGCAGTCCCCTGCATAAACCGCAACCGAATTTACTTGGAGGAATCAAGATGCTACAAAAAGCGATTGCAGCAGCGCGCTCATGATGTGAAAAATAAAAGCATTCATAACAATGCTTAAGCAGCACTCAGTAATGGATGGCCAAAAGACTAATTGCACAAGGCAAGGATCGTTTCAAGAAAAAAAATGACAGCATCATGGCTGCATATGAAATCTCTAACCATATACAGAGCACATCACACAAGCTGATTCGAAACGATGGAAATCTAGACCCTTTATACACATGCTCCTTCTGGTGATTTTTTAAGGCTTTTTAAAATAAACCACTTTTGGCGATATCTTCATTGAGAACGCAGCCCCCATGCTGGCAGCTGGTATGTCAAGAAAGATCTTTTTTTGCTGTTTGGTGTCTTTGTTTTCAAATGTAACCCCCCCACAACGGGATTCTGTCACTCTCAAATTTGAGCTCCAATATAACATTAGCTTTTTTCTTGATGCTGGTTAGTTTGCAAATTATTTACTTGCTGCTTTAAATTGTTCTGTCAGTAGTAGTTGTGTGTTGTAGTAGTTTCCAGCATTTGTGAAGAGATCAATAAAATTTTCTTTTCATCTGTACAAAGCACAAGGATGGAGTGCCTGCAGAAAGTTGAAGCTATCGGCATCTTGGCAAAGCAACTGCCTTTGCACGTGTTGGCAGCAAAAGCACATTAAGGACATGATATGGACATGTGCTGACTAACAACTGATCACTTTACTTCTAGTGTTCTGAAATTTATGGTTTGAAAGATGGCCCAAACATACACAGGTGATTTAGAAACAAATACAAATCACGGATTAACCCTGGCTCAGATAGAGATGAGATATGGCTGAGACCAAAACAAAAACTAGCACAAACAACGCAAGCATTTCCTTCTTTTTAAATCCAGAACATTTGTTCCTCTTTGGGAAAACGGGACACATACTGTAGTTGTGCGATTGTAGGTCGACCTTCACTTTTTTTTATTTGGAAATCCGAAGTGCGGCGGTCCACTTGCGGTCGAACCCACAGCTGGGCATCGTAAATAAAAAATAAAGGCAAGACAAATGAATATGAGCAATGTTATAGTGCGGTTGCAATTTTATGTTTGCTCCATGTCTCTGCTCAGTAGCATTCAGTTAAAGGATTTTTCATTTCTTTTTTAATTTCAAATGCACACTTGGCACTCAAGGGAGTGTCGATAGGTGATGGATGGGCTGCTGTTCGAATCGTGGTTGCACCGTTCATGGAGGGAGAAGTGCCGCCACTCGGAACGGCAGTGCTTCTGAGGGTTGTTTTGGTAGCTGATGACAGAGCTGACGCCGCTCACGCATTTGACGGCTGCTGGCAGCATTTTACCAGTTATTAATGTAACGTTTCGTCTATCTTCATTGGTGCCCCGGGTCTGGTAAGTGTCCAGCGCTAGTTCGTGGCTACATTCAAAATGGTTGTCATTCTTTGCACCGAAAAAATGAACTGTGTGCCGGGACGCCAGTTTGACATCTCGGAACGGGTGACACAAGTTTGGCGGCTGCAGTGAGGCAAGATTTTCTGCTGTTCCACGTGGTGTCGTGGTGCGGCTATTTGCAAAGTGCAGGATTTTGTGAGATCACGACGTGCTGTGGTTGTTTGCTGAGTGGGGGATTTTGGTGGACAACGACGTTAGAACGATGCGCTGCAGGACTGCAGCAGCGCTGGTGTGGACGATGGTGCAAGCATGCAAATGTGGACGAGTAGTCAAGTGACTAATACATTTTCGTTTTGGAAGGTGCCCACTAGCGGCTGACGATAAGCGGCGGCGGCCGAATAACGCTATCACGTTCTACTCTGAAAGGGGCTCTAATAAGGTCATGGAATGCCTCGGATGTTAAAGCACGCCGCTTTATGATTATTGTCCAGCAAGAATTTTTTAAATGCGCTGGTAGAAGCTGAGTTGTCTGTAGTGAAAATTTGAGCTTCAGCATCATTGCTCCTTTCCCTCTCGTCTCATCTTTCGCATGCTGGAATGTCAGCGCTCCTCCAGTGACCCCACCACCGGGAGCAGAGCTTCGTGACCCGCCGCAGCTACGCAGCTTATTGGCTGCAGCCACGGTAGCTGCCTGTCTGAAAGATCCTAACCACAGCCACCACCTCTCAACTTGTTTACGCATGTGCGAGCGACAGAGGAAGGTGCCAGCACGAAAAAGTTGCCAAGGAGGGCTTGCCAGATTATGGGCCCTCTGCAGCCTATAGAAGTGTTGTCAGTGTTGTCAGATTTTCATGACAACACAGTGCAGTTATTGAGCGAGTTGATGTGCTCTTATCTAAGGTGTTTCAGGACCCGTTTAAAGGCGAAGCTTAAAGGTGCACTGAAGAGGAATCTGAACTCGTCTTTTTGCTGCGGGAACTCGATCTACACGTTCCGAGCATTCTTAGAAACTTCGACTTATTGCCCTTTGTGGCCAATTTCCCTAATTAAATTGAATTAACATCCGGCTCCCGTTTTTATTTTTTTAATTTTCCCCATACGGTGGGCGGAGTCGACCAACGCGTGGAGTGCCTTTCAGCCAGCTCCGTGGAGGCTTTGCTTTCGCTTTATTTTGTTTTTTATGTTTCCGTGACTAAATAGTTTCATTTGCAGATAATATAGCCGCAAAATAAGCCCGCAGAAATAAAAATACGCGCAGACTATTTGCTTCTACGGATTACTACCTATTAATCCGCCGATGGCAGAGTGGCAAGCCGCCACGGAACTGGATGAAAGGCATTCCACGCGTTGGTCGACTCCGCCCACCGTACAGGGAAGAATTCATTAAAAAAGGCAGGAGCCGGACGTTAATTCGATTTAACTAAGGAAATAGGCCGCACAGGGCAATAAGTTGAAGTTTCTAAGAATGCTCGGAACGTGTAGATCGAGTTCCCATGGCAAAAAGACGAGTTCAGATTCCTCTTCACAGCACCTTCAAGCAACACCTAGTTTTTTTTTGCCGACCTGCGATATCGGGGTATGGTCTACTTGCATATCAGTTGGCTTACAATCATGTAAATACAGTATGTTTTACTTTTTTTCATTGTGATGTTTTGAGTTGTGAGCCTAAAGCTACTGCATCAATTACTTCGATATTTCTAGCGCCAGCTTGTGGTTGTCCAATCAAGCTTTTCTGCTTTTGTTTTAACAATATTCTCCCACTGGCATCACATACACGTATTTTAAAAAACCATTCCGCTTGCATGTGTTGCACGTGCTTTAGAAAGGATTTTGGCACAATATGTCATCTCTAGGGCATGGCGCAACTTATGGGAGCAATCAGACATGCTAACGTAGAGCCGAGAGGCAGAACACTGTCGTGTTTATTTCCGCCTTCCTTATGTACCGGCATGGGATGACAAGATGTGTACATGTGCTACATTACCAAGGTTGCACACAAGTCGGAATAACACCACATCCCCATTTTTTATTTTTCTGCAATGAAAACCACCCAACAGCCTTACCTAACATGTGCCCACATGTGCATCTATAACCTGAAATACTGAGAAAGCCGTTGCCATCAGCAGAAGCCCGGTTAACTATGGGTAGTCAGTTGGATAGTTGACAAGAGAAGGCTCTTAAATGTCCCGTAGGGAAAGGCCATTACTGTCCAGCTAACCAGCTACAACGCTGCATATGCGCACAGTTCTTTTGTGTGCCGCATTGTTTAAGGGTAGATGCTTTCTATTTGTGTAGAATGATACATTGTCTGCGTTCGTGACCTACGAAAACATGAATAACTGAATTTACTGTACGTTTTCAGACAACCATTGAGTAACCCATGTGGATGTGGTCTGAGGCTGTGATTTCCTCTGATTGGGAGAGGGCTGGAATAGTTTAGACTTTATAAAGCTGCCAGCCCAGCTGAAAGGGGAGCGTTCTCTTTATATCAGAATGATATGATTCCATATTTCTCACTTCCGTACGAAGTCTCCTCGCCACGTAAGTAAAGCTGTGTGCACCTCGAAGCAAAAACGCTGTTTATCTGCTGCTCCCCTGACCCGCTAGCTGAATCAAACCCAAAGTCCGTGACAATGCACTCATACTCCGCTATGAGGCTATATAAGCACCCTACTGTGCTTATGAGGGGAACAGGTTACGCTTGTGCTAAAGCCATTTTTTAGAAATAAGTGTTGCCTCCCGAGCCACTGGAAAGGATGGCAAGCAGTGCTCATTTTGTTACCCAATTTCTTTGGTTGGGCCAGCTTGAGTAGGCACTCGTTGCTGGTACAAATCCGTGGTTGTGCTTCTTGTTTCTAATTACTCTTTCAGCTGCTACACAGGTGCTTGTTTACTGCTTGATGTTTCTCTCTATTTTTCTTTCAAGAGTGAAGTTTCATCATGAAAAGCAGACAGACCTGTACGAGCCGTCCGAATGAACACCGGGACTTGCCAGGCCAGGCCGGGCCTGTCATTAGAAATCTATAGCGGATTGTGTTCGGGTCCTGACCTAAGTGGTGGCAGGTTGGGCCAGACCCAGTCTAAAGAGTGTAAATACCTGCCCGTGCAGACCTTTAGTACTGAGTATAGATTTATGTTTTGTAGCTTTCATCGCATCTAAAGCCTGCGCTGTGCCGGTTAAAGATGCTATTTCAGTGGTAGTACTATTTCTACAGAATTTGAACAGCAACACTTTTTTGTTCTGTATTCACGCTCTTCTTGTTCCTTTATTTTTGGCTCAAAGGACTTGTGGCCCAGATAAGGTTTAAAAAAATTTGCAATTTTCTAATGTGCCCGGCAGTTTTAAGAAACTGAAAATGGCAGCGGTGGGCATTTCTCCATGTGTTTCACTTATTTCCTTCTTGTTTTTTAAATAAAGATGGCCAGAATCGAGAGTCGCACCTGTCGGAGCCTGTCTCGTGCACTGTTATAATGTTCGCCAGGTCCGAACAAGAAAAAGACCCGGAAGAAGGCTTCGAGGGTTTGTGTGGTGCCGACCCTTGAACGCGCACTACTACCATTTAACAACTCTTCTCAATCATAGATCAACTCGATACCAGAAAACCAGAAGCTTGAAGTTAAATACAATTGCACGTTGTCACAGCACGTCCAAGAGCATGAAATGTTGGGCGATGGTCGAATACAGCTCAAGAACGAAGTGGTAAATGACCCTCAAAGGGGGCTCCCCAGTCAATAGCGTCGACCAATTCTGATGACGTCGTGGTTAATTCCCTTTGAGCTGCTAGTGTGAAATCGCAGGGGGTGACAGATGAAAGAGCATTAACCACGGCTTAATCGGATTAACCGTTGTGTCATGAAAATTGAACAACGGGACTGCCTGGAGGGTCTCCTTTGAAGGGTATCTGCTGCTTCGTTCTTGAGTTGTATGTGACTAGTTGGTTCGGAATGCACTGAAAGTGAAACGAAGGAAAATGGATCCTGGACAGCACAGAGGAGGCACACACACACAACACCAGTGGCGTTATGTACGTGTGTGCCTCCTCTGTCTTGTCAAGTGTCCGTTTTCGCTGGTTCCACTTTCTGTGCATCATGGCATGTCCTTTGCTGGAAGATTATAATTATGCCAGCACTGTTTTTCGAACATCTAATTTTGCTGAGTCATTCTGTCGAAGCCAGGGAATGTTGGTAGCAAGTGGATGTTGCATGAACAAAGCTTGACTATTTTGTCATAGAAAGTAAGGTTTTTTATGTTCTCTCATTTGTTGTTGAATGTTTGTACTTAGTTCACATCAGATGTTAAAAATGCTTTTTTTTTTTCAAGAAGCCGCTGTCTTTCAATGGTCAGTGGGACACATAAGACCCACTTTTTCAGGTGCTTTCACAGGGCAGTGGGATGTATATGCCCTCTTTTTTCTTGAGAATCATTACACCTAGAGAGCTCGAATTTTGCATATTTCTTAAGGAGCTAATAGGCATTTCTAAGCCACCCTTATTGGGAAGCGTGCCTTGCTCACAACCTTTTGTCCCGGAGATAGTACTAGACTGATATTCGGACTATTCTGGGACCAGCAATTCAAATTTTCAGATGAATGTGTTTCAGGATTTCTTGTGCTCGGAAACTTTTGTGCCACAGAGACAGAAAGCTCACTATAAGTTGTATCATGTCATATTTTGCATCTCTCTTCTCTTTACAGAAACTGAACAAATAAAGCACGGACCATATTAACCTGGTAATTCTCTTTGTTGGTGTTTGTTACAAGGTTCACTTTTAATTGTAAATGCTTCTGTATCTTCTTACGCTAACCACTCAATTGGCCTCGCAGAATAAAACCTCGAACAGGACCCTGCACATTTTAAGAAACTTGCCTAAGTCGCCCTAATTCGCCAACAGTTTCAGTGTACATTTGTCATTTGGAATCCACACCAGGCCTATCTCAAGTGACTACTCACTGCTTGCAGAAGCGTGCTGCACATTTTATTTTTTGAGGCTGCTCACATCATATGTCAAAAAGTTAAAAAAACCCGCTGCATTAGAAGGCTTTTCTTATTGCTGTAAACTTTTATGACTAATGCTAACACATAAACATCAATTACCGTTCCACTCATTACTCCACCGCTCTTTTTTTTTCAGTCATCTTCGGCCTGCTGCACAAAGTTCAGTGCACCATCTGTTGTTCGTCTTCCTTTGCTTGCCCATTTATGCCTCACAGTATCATCTAAGGGAGCAGATTACCATCCCACATTGCCACTTAACCAGTGCATCCAAATTTCACGATTGAATATATAGTGATATTAAATTTCATTTTGTTTGTTACTTCTTTCTTCGTCATGTTTGTGTGCCAGCATGTGTCTACTAATCTGAACTGTGTGTGAGGAACGTTGCTGGATTTAAGTGGCTTTATAAGAATAAACTGTCCTGTTGTTTTTTTCATTTCGTTTCTAAATTATTGGTGTCTTTTTGTACCTTCCGATTTTGTTATTGTATTTAGGAACTCAGTTCCTCGTTCTTCTTTGATTGCTTACACGGTTTAAACTGCTGCACCTGTTAATTTGTTTCTCTCATTGCCGTATGTTTGCCGTTCCGGCTTTGCACACTTCATTTAATCTGCCATATTGGACTGTGCTTTTTGTCATTCTTGTTTAATTTTTCACTTTATGCTGCGTCTTTCGTCTGTAAAACTAGAAATCGGACCTTAAGAGGTAAGCTGAATAAAGTAACAGGTCCCAGTGGAGAGTCGAAATAGTTTCCAACCAAAGAATCTCTCCCTCCGACCAAATTCATTTCCGTGCTTCTTTAGATGCCATTGCAGCAGAAATGATTTTTTATGCCTACTGTTGCACATGATGGAGTAGAGAGAACAAATTTTCGGGCATATGTTTTTCTTTTGAATAGTTTGCAAGACAGGAGGATACATGTTTCACTACATGGAATTCACCAATGCCAGCTGAATAATTAGTAAATAAACTTTTCTCATATTATTTAGGTTGTAATAGCTGAACAATGGCTGTGTCATAACAGATGATTTGAACTCTTGTGAGGCAGGCAGGAGAACATGAGCTGATATGACGAAATTTTAAGTCGTCTGGTTGGCGTCAGTTTGTGGTTGGCCATTGCCAACCACTCGGAGTAGAGGCATCTGAATTCTGCCTTCAGTCTACGGACAGTTTGTCAAACACCGAGCGGTTTTCCATGTAGTTTGGCGTATTCGACAACTCTAAGGTGGACAGCTGCATCGTACACTGTCAAGCATCTATTTCGTACCGGATACTGGCACTTGTCGCAGATTGGCAAAGCGGAGGACTCAAGATGGTGCACAAATAAATAAATAAATGAATGAATAAATATTAATATGAATATTGCATGTAAATAAATAAATGAAAATCATAGCACTCACCTCCTCAGCCATGCATGCTGAAAAATTACCTAATGAGGGTAATACGCAACTGTCGTCATCTGACAACACCTCGGCGAGTGCATGCACACGCGTAGAACAGTTGATGATTTCAACTTTTTTATTTTCTTTTTATTGTCATTGGCTCCCAAGTTCATGGAAGTGGCCCATTCATGGGTGCTACCCTTGACCACATATAGGCAGTATATTTTTTCTGGAAAAACTTCAGAGTGCTAATTTTTTTCTCTTGCAACTTGTCACCATTTCTAGGATAGCTCAGCAATGCACGATTATGCTTTCCATGCTTGCTCATCATCTCTTGTAACATTCTTATAAATGATGACTGCTACAATGCTGCCACTGGCTCTGCGCTCCTGCTGGCAAAAGTGCTTGCTGCTGTCTGTGATGGTATCAGGTGTACTGTTTCATTGATATTAATTTAAAAACCACCGCTCTCGTCATTGCCACTGCACGGCCTCTAAGTGGTGGTGCAGTGATGTCCACAAAGTTGCATATAGTTACTGTATCACCTAAATATTGCGTGCCCACTGTCGAGCTTTACGGACACCATATGCCATGAGATAGAGTACCGTATAAAAAAAGTGAGGTATTAAATTAATCTGCAGTGTTTCTCAGTGCCACAGCCTCGTATTCATATTATAGAACAAAAAGCTTTCTTTTCCTTAAAAAAAAATTAATAAGAGCGAGCAGACTGTCTCTTTAACGAATTGCAGCAGCTGGCGACCGACCGTCGGTTGTTATGATAATCAAGTTGTTTGCTCTCTTCTATTCTGCAGGCATTGAGACCAGTATTGGCAAGCCAAAGAGTACACCAGCTACCTGAAGGCGGATCATCGAAAACCTCTCCTACAAGCATTTGCCGGCGGAACAGCGTGATGTTTATGAAATGGCACATCCAGTGATCTCGGACTGTGGTGGCAGTGCACTAATTTGGGCGTAGTATACCCTGCCTAGTTATCGCAAAGAGCACAGCATTGCAACATGAACAATGTATACCATGAAACATTCCACGTCTGATATTGCACATGAGTTCAGCACTAGTCATAGGATACCTTGTGATCCAGCACATTGCAGTGCAAGTTGCACTTTTTCTCTAAATTCCTCTGTAATTAACAGCAATGAAAAAAACATGGAGGGGATTAGAAAAATTGCCCGTTATGTGCCTGTGTCTTTTGCGCATCACATTTCATCTTGCTTTCTGTGGTTTTGTCTCTCCAGTTTGAGTCTTGGCTTTTCACTGTGGTTCAGCCATCTTACAATTTAGTTCTTATGTCTGATTATTTTGCTGCTTATTGTTTTATTTGCATTACTGTGTGTTATATTTTTGCAAAATGAGCTCTGAAATTCTGTTACATTTTATTGTTATGCTGTTGTATATTCTGGGATGAATCTTGAAGGGACGTTTGTCAAAGCTGGGCGCAAAAGTATTGGCGTAGTATATTTGGCGCCTTCTTGGCAATAACATTGGAAGATATTGTGATATAGGCACAACATTATATATCTTAAATTAGAAAAGAAATTAGGGTAAAGTGGATGGTAGCACCAAGCTGTGTTCTCTCGATACAGCTAGCTTGTTATGTGGCTTTAGTAAATATACTGCACTTCCTGATTATGCCCTAGTGTCTTACAGACACAGGTATTTTAGTTTATATAAAATTAATGCAGCATAGTTATTTGCTCTTTCAGTAAATTGCTGCAACTTTTATTCTTTAAGCTTGATTGCTCATCTTTTAAAATGTTTATGAAAAAAACAAATCACACAGCCGACCGTGCTGCTGTGCTTGCAGTGGTGCTGCCATCGGTAGGACTGCTTTCTGAAAAAGGAGATACTTTCATCTGTGATGGATGTTGCCAGTGTTATTTTATTGATAGTATATTGTTACGTGGCAGTATGTTTAAAAAACCACGCTAGTGCTCTCAACTGTAGATTTAATAAAACTTATGCGTCTCGATTAATGAACTAAATTGAATTGAATTTATTTCAAAGAAGCATGCTTACATACATGTTTGAGGTGTATGGGAGTAAAAGCCGCTCAAGAGTAAACTTAACAAGATGCAGATTACCCTAACTAGATAACAGATGGTCACGGTGAGACAGAAAAAGCAGTCAGAAGCAGTACAGCGTAGTAACAATAGTGCAAATACAATGTAACTCATACTTATCTGATGCAGAGTGCATCATACCTGGTAGAGACTTTTCGGAGTATCGGGCAGTGCACATTACGTGGCCCCCATTGTTGCTGTCGGCTTGTACGTTTGTTTTAATGCGTTTCCACTAGATTTTCCATTCCGCCACTCAGCCGTTGACTGTGGTGTCCCCCTGCCCACCGGGTTGAGGGCAACCTGGCCAAGGTGGAAGGTGGGCCACCCAGGTCATGTGACATGGTCACAACCTAACCACTAGATTGTGAACAAACTGCACACCGTGGCGGATGACAGCTCAGTTAATGATCGGTCGTGAGAGGTTGCTCGAGAAGAGCAAGTTGGGCCTTGTAAGCCCCACCGGTAACAGCACCTGCCATCGCAGGGAAGTGGCGCATCGCTTAGGCAGTGCACCACTGCACCAGTAGTGGTATGAGGATTCCCAGCTATCTGTGAATGTAGAGAATTACCACTTCCGTATATATGGGCATCAGCACACCTAATTAACATGTCCTAATCACTCACAATTTTCGAATTTTTATTTTTGGGTAGCCAGCACTCTCTCTAGAAAACACTCAGGAAAAAAAACTCTGGAGGTAGCATCCGGTGACAAACTTCGAGCTTAGTCATAAACAGTAAACAGGAGAGTGATATTTTCGCTGCTAAGCACACGCATGCACGGACCACTGTGGCAGACTAACTGTAGACCAACCTCACTACTGTAGACGCTTGTGCCATGGGCTGCATAGATGCGTACACCGAAACCTGCCAGCACCTAAATTGGAATAAGAGCGAAACTTGGCGGAGGGAACTACTTTATAAGCGCTTGGCTTGCGAAGGCTGGCCGTGTGAGCTCTTGCTCTCTCGTGAGTTGTTTTTCCTTTTCTCGAAAATGTTTCCGAATCATCAGTGCGGCTGATGGATTCTATTCGGCTCAAATGCTGTGCACGTTTGCAGTAATTTCACGATTTTGTTATTCTTTTTCCTTCACTAGTTTGTCTGCTTTTTTTCTTTTTGGTGAGGTGATCATCATTGATGTCTTAATGTATATTGGAATTACATAGCGAGCTTGCTGCAAATCGCATCATCCTTCCATCTGTAATAGCTTTCATATCACAATCTGCATCGTGGTCACAACACTGCTGACAGATATACGGCTCTCTGTGGAGGTTTCGGACACCTTTCAGTTGGCTTTGCAGTGCGTTGCAGAGAGTGTGTGCATTCAAATTAGCACGCCATGTCACCTAGGCACACACACATTTATGAAGGGGAAACTCTTGAAAAGTTGACTTCCCTTTCATGTTGCACATGGGCAGCTAAAATGTATATCTTTCTAGAAGATTGCTGGCTTCTAGAGAGTATGCCTACTGTAAATGCATTCTCATAAATGACTCGTATTCTGCTATACATTCGTCTGCTGTTTTAAATACAAGGGTGCTCCTCTGTTTTACAGGTGGCATTAGAATTGCATTAGTGAAGGCTACCACTGAGGTTGTATTACAGCTGTAGCCTTTTGAGGCACGTTTGCCCACTTCAAGGCGCTGAACGTCTTATGGGCAGAGTAAGCACAGCTGCTGGCCGTGGTTAGATTACGAGTTGAATATGTGGGCGGACGAAGAGATACGAGTGAACACAAGAAAAGCAGGCGCTGGATAATCGCACAAATTTCAACTTTCCATTCATTAAATATACAGAGCACGCAATGGAATTCAATCGTGAAACTCAAAATATTTTATTTGGAAATGATGCAGAGTTTAAGGCTCTCTTAAGATCAATAATAAACGCACTTATAAGATGCACACTGGAGGACAACAGCTATATCTTATTTTTAGGAGATACAACCTTTCCCGTCCACTCCCGTCAAACGCCCACACGGGTCTCACACCTCCTCAGCTTCTCCACCGTCCACACCTGACCGACAATTCGGAAACCTTTTCGAGAGACGACTCTGGCTGCTCAGAAATAAAAGTAAAAAGAAACAAAGTACCACACCTGCGTGGGGGTCATGTGGTGCACACTGCTGACATTCAAACAAGTGTGTCCCATCGTGTCCGTAAGTTGCATAGTCACTGCACTGACTACAGTGGCTACTTCCCGATATCCTTGTCCACTCTCTGATATCAGGGTTCACAGAAGCAATCTGCCACGATCAAGTGAGACTGCCATGTGGAACATATTAGACTTTAAATTGTTCTGCTCTGTTCTTCAGTGCTACAGCTGGATGTTCGTTCATTTGAGAAAGAAATTTTTGATATCCACAAAAAACTTTGTCGAAAGAAGTTAGTAGACTGCCTCTTTAAGCTGAATTTTTTTGACCTGATATGTGCAGGTGCTTGCAGTGCATGTATATGCTTCTGATTCTGTCTGCTGTAAGAACAAACTGTGTAGTTCGGGAGTGCATTCCTTGGTATTAATGATGCGTGCTTATTTCGTTGTGTTTGTGTGGTTTCTGACCTGACTTTAGTTCCATTCCTATTTTTTTTCACAACAGCCGGCCATATAATGCTAGATTGATTAGGAAAGCGTTTCCTTTGTATTTTTTTTTAAACTCCCTGTCTTCCATTAATGCAGGCCTGGTTAAAGCTGATCCTGAGCAGGGTGTACCGCCTGGGGAAAACTTGCAGGATGTCAACACCCATATGCAGCACTCTGTGCCAAGTCTTTGCAACACTGTTGGAAACCACCAGGATGGACATGCAAACAAGCAGTTGCATCATTGCAGCCACTGCAGTAAGGGCTTCATGAAGAAAAGCCACCTAAAGGTGCACCTTCGCTTCCACACCGGTGACCGTAGCTACCAGTGTGACCACTGTGGAAAGAGATGTGTACAGAAGTCTCACTTATTCAAACACATCCGTACCCATACTGGTGAACGTCCGTACAAATGTGACCACTGCGGGAACAGCTTTGCTGAAAGAGGCACACTGGTGGCACACCTTCGCACCCACACGGGTGAGAATCCATTCGAGTGCCACCTCTGCCCCATGGTCTTTAAACAGAGATCAGTCCTTGCAAGACATGTGCGAGCCCATAACAGTGAAAAACCGTATCAGTGTCAGTTTTGCACATCGGCGTTCAAAGAAAAACACCATTTAAAACGCCATGAAAAAAGTCAGCATTCTTCAAAAACCACTGTTCCTTAAACTTTTCATGCATTTTACCAACTTTAGATAACGAAATAATTTCCGGCTAACCTGTTTCATATTTTAATTGGTCAGGTTGGGATAAAATATGCAAATTTACATGATTTCAAAGTGCATCGGCATGGGGCAATTCTTCAGTTGCTTTGCCTCCTCTATAAGAAGCCTGAACTAAGAAAACTGCTGCTGTTATGAACGGAGCTTAAATTGTGGCATGTGCAGATGTCATCGTGTCATCATTTTACTAGTTTCAGTGTGTTGAATGACGTGCATGAATTCTGGTTGCAGTTCAAGATGATGATATATTCTTATGAGTAGGACTTCGTTTAACTCTGCCAGAATAGCCAATAGGTAAATATGGTTCATAAAACCTGGATGTTTTTTCAGGTGCGTCACAATAATCATTTCTCGCACCCTTTTTATTTCTTATTTTTATCTGTGCATTCATTGCTGTGTCCCCTCATCTGTTCAACTTTGCCGTTTCTTTCAGACAAATGTTTAAAGAATTAAAATATTTCACTTTCTGGATTGAGGTTTTTAGCACTAAATCTAAAATTTGTGCATCTATATGCATTACTCGCATAATATCTTATGCCGTAATCCAAAAAAAGGAGCTTTTGAAGGAGAAGAAAACAATTTCTTGGTGTTGCAATGTGCGTATGTTTTGCACTAAAATGTTTGGCACTAGCTAACAAACTGACATACTAATGTCCGAGAAGTTCTGTGCTCTTTTCTGAGTGTCATACCACCAGAGAAGCATGCTGTCTTATTGTTCTTTCCATGCTTGCATTGTGGTTCTATCAATGTGATGCAAGAGCGGGGAAGCAAAACCCTGCCTTTTGATGATATACAATGCTTACTTTTGGTTTATTTGCTGCTTAGGAGTGTTTTATAAGTTTTAATTGTATGCTGTAACAGTTTCCCGGATTTGCGACCAAATCAATAAAGTTTTCTTGTCATCCATTCAAAGTGCAAGGATGGAGTGCCCACAGAAAGCTTGTGCTTTTGGCAGCTTGACGATGCAGCTGCCTTTACCCATGGTGGCAGTGAAAGCACATTATGATCATGACATGGACATTCGCTGACTAACAACCAATTGCTGCATTTATAGCGTTTTAAAGTTTATAGGCTGAAAATTATGGTGCTAGAATACACAGATGAACTAATAATACAAATCATGAATTAACCCATGCTTAGATGGAGCGTATATGTGGTAAAGAACAATGGGTCAAAAGAAATAAAACAAAACCAAGCAGTACTCCACCTTGGGGGATTCTCCTAAGCATTTGACCAACCCTCCAAGAAACCTGTTTTCCTTTTTTTTTCAGTGTTATGAATGGAATGTGAATGCGTTTCATTCTTTATGGATCGAGAACACTGAAAAAATTTGTGTGCACACGTCTGCACTTTCGGCGTCTTCGTCCTGGCAAGGAATGGTTTTCAGTATTTGGGAACAGTGAATGACCAAATGGCTACCTGTCGATAGTTTGAAGGAACAAATGTGTTCACTTAGCCTCGTTATGCTGAAGTGCAAGACGAGAGGTTGAAACGTCTTGACAGTAGTGAGGATGATGATGCTGATGGCACAGTTGTGCTCGGACCGCAGAGCCGGAGAACAGAGAGATTCTTTTAGAAGAAGTTTTCTGAAGAAGCAGAAATGTAGACTGTGCAAGTTCATCATCATCATCAGCCTGACTATGCCTACTGCGGGGCAAAGGCCTTTCCACCTCTTTCCAATTAACCCTGTCCTTTGACAGTTGCGGCCCCTGTATCCCCGCAAACTTTCTGCCGTCCCCTGCTACGGTTGTTTTCTCTTCGAGTCCACTACGTTACCCTTAAGGTCTACTTAAGGTCTATTGTCTACTTAACATTGATTGACTGCGGTGAGTCCTCATACTAATACTAGTGCAGTGGAGCAGCAGTTCAGTGATGCGCCGCTCCACTGGCAGGTGGCTATTTCTATCAAAGCCACCGGTAGGGATTGTGCGCAGGGCTGGATTATCAAGGGTTCAAATAAACCGGGCCCTCCATGCTTAGGGGGCCCCCCCGAGGGTAGGACGAAATGGCGGATTTCATGGTTTGGCCCGAAAAGACAAATCAGTTTCCTGCTGGTTTCCCATGATTGAAACAGAGATTATCATTTGAAATAATGAATGTGTAGAGAACGTGAAGAGGAATCCACGCGGCTGCACCAGTGCTGTGGTGGCTGCGGTATGTTCGATATCACGCTCTACCAGATCCGTTTCGTCGTAAGAGAAAGGTAAGAAAAACTTGCGACATCGTGACAGCGGCATGTGGTTCTTCACTAGGAACTAAAAACTCCGTGGCCTGATCCGTACGAAAAGCGATTTTACGCTTTTTCCGATATCAATCCTTCGCCCTTCGAGCACAGGCACTCACAGCACAGGCACAGGAGATGAGGAACGCAACCATCCCTCTTCTCGTGTTTCGCATGTTTGGCCCGTGAAATCTGCAAGCCGGCTGAGTTTCCAATTTATTGGTTGGGTCACATCTAAAAAACTACGTTGGATCATACATTACGTAAGCTGGGCAATAAATTACACACGGTTTACATATTCAATGACGGCCGCGGTAGTGGTTATGGTGCTCGGCTGCTGACCCGGAAGACGCGGGTTCGAGTTCGGCCGCGGCGGTCGAATTTCGATGGAGGCGAAATTCCAGAGGCCCGTGTTCTGTGCGATGTCAGTGCACATCAAAGAACCCAGGTGGTCGAAATTTGCGGAGCCCTTCACCAAGCCCTTCACTACGGCGTCTCTCATGGAGGAAAAAAATGAGTCGCTTTGGGACGCCAAACATCATAAGCCAAGCCAGGCCGCATTGGCAAGAAAAGAAAGCTGCATCGCTATTAGCATCTACAATGGCAACAACTTTGAGTGCGACCAGGTGCTGTCATATGGCAAGTAAACTCAGGCGTTTGCAAATTTTTGCTCCAAAATACGTCTTATTTTTGTGCTTGTACTGCTGGTCTGGCTTCATGCGGCTCAATGCATGTCAAGCCGCAGCATGTCATTTAGAAGTCGTGCTTGGCGGGTTTCCTACCCGTTGGCGTTTTTACAGGTCGGAGCAAAGCCAAAGCTTTGCAAATGTCTAGCCACGTATGCAGATCATTTTGCCGCAGTCAAACCTGCCCGGGTAACCAGAGTTAAGGCAGTTAACTTTGATGCAGGTTGAAGTACTTTGCCATTCGCGTGCACCCGCGGGCAAGTAAACGCAACAAGTGCTAAGGCTTTGGTTTGCACTGGCGCATAGCTGCTAAAAATTGAGTTTACTTCTGTGTTCTTCTGTGACAGTCTTGCTGACACAGTCGTGAGTGAGCTTTCAGTAGCTGCTTTCAGCTCTAGCGGGTGTGACTACAGTCGATGCGCCATTTACTTTGTTCTGGGGTTTATGCGGTTCATTCTGCCTTTAATCGCCGAGTGAGCGCAATTCTGCGATTGTCGTGGCGTCTTTGCTTTCTCGAGGACTATTGTAGCAATGAAAAGTATGGTTTATAAGCGCCTAGACACTGGAGAAACTGTGACACCGTGCTTAAAGCGCTGCTGTCTATTCTGGGGCCCGATGTAGGTGATGCAGGTGGCGGTACTTGTGGCCATCTGATCGCGCCGACGAGTTGAAAAAAAGAGCATGCCAATATTGATTTTTTTTTGTGTGTGTGGCAAAGAAACCACCGCGCTCTGCTGTTAGAGAATCATTCAAGGATTAACAAAAAAGCGTTTTTTAGCCTGCACCGAGCAAGGACAAAGTCTTGACACTCTTCCATCCCATTATTTATCTTCCCTTTGACATGTCCTCGTGGCATTCATGTTATTATTGTTAAATGCACGTAGCATAACAATGCTGATTGTGGCTTTAGGACATTATTTTCATTTGGGCTGCTTTCTTTTTTTTTCCATCTCACAGGTGTCATAAATCATGTTGAAAAGACGAGGACTGCTAATTGCCAGGAGAATCTTCCAAGGGGAACTGCTGCCAACGTCAGGAGGCCCATAGGTTGATGCTCGTATCCTGTAAAACCGTGTATCCTTTGATCTGAATGTGTTGACCATAGTCCAACGTATTTGGGGTGAACCCTGAAACTGGAATATGTTCCAGTTAGACCAATTAGAGACTAATTATTAATATCCACCAGAATGCACCCGTATGGCTGCTTCAGAAAGTTAGATTCAAGCTATTCCATTATTCTGCAAGCGTTCTGCCTTACTCGTTCGGGGTGATTGTGCCTTTCTGCAGCTTTCTTTCAGTCATTGTTGCATTGTTTATGCATGTATTTCTTTTTGTCATCACACTGCTGCTTCCAACTTTCTGGGGAAAACGTATGTAAAGGAGAAATTGGAAAAGCTGCAGTGCTCTGGGCAAGGGCGTCCTCAGAACTTTTTTAGGGGGGGCACCCAATGGCTGGGGATGGGGTACGCCGCGAGTTAGCACCAAAAAGACACTATTTGTGGTCTAAACTACCCTCATGAAACGAAAATTAGAAACAGCAAATTAGTGCTAAGGTTGGAGAACATGCATTCAATTTTATTAATGAGCCAAGAATTAATGTTAATAATCAAAACGTGAAAAGTTACAATCACCTAAGCGTGCTAATCAGGCTGTGTAGTTGTTTTCTGCTAGTGCATAAAAAATATACAGCATTCCAGGAGCGGGGGCACCAACACCCCCCCCCTTCCCCCTCCAGATACCCATGGTTCTAGGATATTCAGGGTCCAACACTAAAGTGGTAGGGGTTTATCATACTTAAGCTGAGTAGATGTGCAGAACCATGTGTTCATTCTTCAATCGGAGAGGACACTTAGGGAGGGACGGGGGTTTTAAAAATAACTTTTTTTATTTACGGCTAGAATGTCATGAAAGTTCGCACACAGATGCATTTTTCTCGTCTGATTCGAAATATGTAATCATAATTGAGCTGGCGGTAATAAATCTTTCAAAGTCTAGAATGTAATTAGGTAATTTCTTATGCAGCTTTAATGAACTTTCTCATTGCATTTTGTTGCTTTTATTTACAAGAATTGATAGCCAGAGAGTTCTCATACCCGGTGACATTCTTCGATTTTCTCTGAAGGCATGTCACCGCGTTATACTATGTCGAAAGTAAAAGGTCGCAGTATTTGACACTGCAACTTGTTAAGCCAATTGCAAATTACTATTTATACATGGTCTAAACAAAAGAAGTAAGAATGTCATTGGGTATGGAAATTTGCTGGCTATCAATTCATGTTATGGTTTTGCACTAAAGCTGGAGGAGACACTTAAGATCTGCCTAAAAGGTATATGACCTGATAGCAATGATGTGTTAATGGCCATATATGGGGATGTGGAGATGCTCTATGTTACATTCATAAACCCCTGGGAGTTCTCATACCTCTTCTAGTGCGATGGTTAAACAATGCGGCACTTCTCTGCGATGGCAGGTGTCGCCATCGGTGGGGCTTGTGCGACCCTGGTTGCTATTCCCGAGCAACTTCTCATGACCAATCATTGATTAAAACTTGTGATTCAGTAGGCAGGTTATGATAGTGTCACAACGTCATGTGCCCTAGGTTGCTTCTCTGGGGATTTTTCATGGATTTTTCACTTGCAACCAGTGATGCTGACAACGCTGCTGGCTTTTCTGTGACACGATGCCCTTAACATTGTCGCATTGAAACTGACCTGTTGCAGCTGTTGTGTTGTGAACTCTGCAATTGTACATTTTCATGCATTCAGGCATGCAAGGCATCCATATTTCATGATTTAAGATGCAATGGTGTTGGAATTTATTTTTTGCTACTTGTTTGCAATTTTTATGTGAACATGTGTGTGTGTGTTCTTTGCTAGTTTAAAGTGTTTGTGAGCAACTTGAGTTAGTATGCTACTCTTTAAGAGTCGTACTCGAAGTAGGAAATAGCTACATTTTTTTATTTCTTCTTGAAGAAGCTTGGACTTCTTTACTTTTTCTCTTGCAACGAGTCAGCATTTCTAGCATGGCTTAGCCGTGCTTTCTTGTCATTTCTTCTAGCACTTTCAAAAAGACGGACTGCCGCCACTTACTGCCAGTGGTGTCGCGCTGCTGTTGGCAGAATCAGTTGCTGGTATCTGGTGGCAGCGTAGCAACAAGCCTGCTTGGCGGTTGTCAAACAGAATCGCTGCAGCTCTTGTGCGCACTCAATTTAAAGCTTTGCAAGGAACATTTGAACTAAGGAAACAAAAGAAACTACAACAATCTAGAAAAATGTGGAAGTGGTCCTGCGTGGCCGTGATCAATCGAGATATGTCTGGTCGCATCTCGCGTCACAGGCAAAATGATCAAGCTGCGTACCAACGGTTTTGAGCATGAGTAAACTCACAGTAAGATGATTCGCAGCAATATCAGCAGTATATATTTAGTTATAGTATCTTTAAAACCGCCTTAGTGTTTTACACTCTAGTTTTGATAACACTCGTGCATCTCGTATAGTATGACACTCATTACTGCCACTGTATGCTGCCTGGGTGGCACAGCAGTCGGGTCTACAGAGTTACATACTATGCGTGTATATCCTGTCCTCGATGTTGGGGTTTTAGACACAGTCTGCCATGAGAAAACGAGACTATGATATGAAAATATTCGATTTCAAATGCTTCTGCTGCATATCACAGAGCCACAGTGTAGATTTGCTTATTTAGACAAGGAGCTCTCAATTGCTGCAGAAAAGAATAAGTTGATGAAACTCAGCAGGCCATCTCTTTAGGAAAATACTGCAGCCTGCAGTGCTTATTCTAATCAACTTCTCTGCTCCGTTTCATTTTGCAGGCATCGAAACCAATACTGGCAACCAATGAGTACACAAGCTGCCCAAAGAACCATCTTCCAAAAACAGTGCTTCCAGCATTTTCAGGATGAACTGTCTGATGTTCATAATGTGAATAGCAGCATAGCCAGTGATCTAAGACTGTGGTGGCGGTGCATGAAAATGGGCCGTATTCGTCCCTGACTTTTTAACGCGTAGACCATAACCATCACTGCAGCAACGAGCCACAGTGTCTCAGTGGTTACGTTGCTCGGCTGCTCAACCGAAAGATGCGGGTTTGATCCCGGCCGAGGTGGTCACATTTTGATGGGGGCAAAATGTTGGGAGGCCCATATACATTGCGATGTCAGTGCACGTTAACGAACCCCAGGTGGTCTAATTACCAGAACCCCTCCACTACAGTGCCCTTCATAGCCTTAGTTCTTTTGTGACGTCAAGCTTGATAAACCAACCAACCATCATTGCATCATTAACAGTGGATATTGTGAAACATTCTATGTATGACATCGAGCGTGAGTGCAGAGGAAACCTTGTTATCTTACACATTGCTGTACAAATGCACTTCTCTATGTTCTTTGTGCTGTGTAGCTTTTTCTGAACAGAGTACACAAGCTGGAGAGTACACGGCAAAAGAAAGAAAATACCTGAAGAAAAGTACCTGCGTTTGTGTGGATGTGGCTTTGTGCATCATACTTGGTCTTGCTTTTTGTGCTCTAGTCCCACCAGTTTAGCTCTGGGTTTTCATTGTGGTTCTACTGCCCTGTTAGCTCATGGTTTTATGGCTTATTGTTTTCTTGCTTTTGCTTATGCTTTTTTTTTGCTTTCTTAACATTCACAACTGCTGTGTATGTTTTAGTTATTTATTCATTGCAATTCAGTTTGGTAATATCAAACTACAGATATTTTTAGTCACGGAGCCTTGTTTTTTTTGCTTGAGGCTACAGAAAGAAAATTGTTTCCTTATGATGTTTGCAGAACAGCTGAAGAGGTTCATGCTTTGTTGGTACAATAAACCTATCATGGTAGCTGCCAGACGTGCACACTGACTGAAATTATACGCGATGTGGTGCAGCGTGCAGAAGCAAATGTGCTGATGACGTTGTTTTCGGTCGCGACAGCTCAGCTGAAATATAATATTGAGCATTTGGCTATATTTGGTGAAAAGCAATGAGTTGTTCAGCAGTTTTTCTCCAGCAGTTTGCTCAAGGTTTATCTGCAACATGCAGAGTAATGAGCGTTCAACCTTTAATAGACAAAAGGAATGCACTCATCAGCAGTGTACTGCATCATGAGTGAAAGCTCCCAGACATTCTGTAATTCGTGAAAAATTTGGCCAGACTTGCAAGATCCCTCCCAAGAGGCCAGGCATTTACGAGCACTTTATCTTAGTTGCTCTGACTATTAAGTTGTCTGCAGAGTATGCCAAGTAATTGTTTGAAAGCTAATACATTATCCGTCCAACTCCATGCTAATTTACGAGTACGAGGAAATTCGGTTTAAAAACTTTTTTCTTCAGGAACATTTCATTGACCTTGAAATGAAATGTTAGCATAAATGTTGTGTAAGATTGCCTTCTTCATTTATAGGTTACCGGCTGCCCCTCCAAACGGGCTGTGACATGCTGTAAATACTCTCATTTTCTTGGTGCAGGCCTGGTCACTGCTGATCCCAAGCTCAGAGTCTTGCCTGGGAAAGACACCAGTAAGCAGCTGCACCAGTCGTCTCACTGCAGTCTGAGCTTCATGCAGAAAAACCCTGTAGAGCCGCACCTTCGTGCCCAAACAGTTGACCATCCCTTCCAGTGTGAACACTGTGGAAAGAGCTTTGCAAGAAAGCATAACTTTGTGAGACACATCCGTACCCACACTGGTGAGCGTCCATACAAGTGTAACCATTGTGGGAGCAGGTTTGCTCTCAAGGCCACCCTGGTGGAGCACCTTCATACTCACACGGGTGAGCGTCCATACAAGTGTGACCACTGTGAGAGCAGCTTTGCTCAAAGGAAAAGCCTGATCGTGCACCTTCGCACCCACACGGGTGAGCGTCCATACAAGTGTGACCATTGTGGGCGCAAATTTGCTGAAAAGTGTCATCTAGTGCTACACCTTCGCACGCACACGGGTGAACGTCCATACAAGTGCCAGCTCTGCCCCATGGTCTTTACACAGAGTTCAAACCTTGCAAGGCATGTGCGTGTCCACAAGAGAAAAACCATTTCGGTGTCAGCTGTGCACAATGTCGTTTAAAGAAAAGCACAGTGTAAAGGTACATGAAAGCAGGAAAAATGCTTCAAATGCCACAGTTCGTTGGAGTTTTGATGCCTTTTCCCAGCATTATGTCAATACCATTGCTAGCTAACCTGTCTCACTTTTTAATTTGCTATGTTAGGGAAAAAATATGCGAATTTACCTGCCTTCATAGTACAGAGAAATTCTTTGGTTTCTTTTCCTTCTCCATAAGAAACCTGAACATGCCAGGCTAGTACTTTACTAGCTTAGTTTAAGCCCATTGGGTGATGCACACGAACTGTGGTTACAGTGTTTGGCACTAGCTAGCAAACTGACGTTTTCACATCAGAGCAGTTCTTTTAAAAGAGAATTTAATGCCACCAAAGAAGGATGCTGTTTTGTTATTCCTTCCATGCTTGTCTTGTGGCTTTATTACTGGGACAAAAGAGCCGAGAAACAAAGCCCAGGCTCCTGATGATAAACATTGCTCGCTTTTGTTTGCAGGTATTTAGAGCAGTCTCTTTCTTTAGATTTAAAAAAAATGAATGCTTTACTGCATCAGATTCCTGTCCATTAACTTTTGTCAAATAACCTGCTATCTTTGCATGTGGCATGTTTTTGTTACAAATTATGGCCTCAGCATTGTCAGTCTTCAAAAACATGCTGTAGCTTCGAAGGCAAACCATCACTGTCTCAACAGCAGTTGCTCTCATTCTATTTTATGGTAATGGTTTTGAGGTATTTAAGCATTTCTGCAGCAAGCCCTTGCAGATTGTGTTGTGGTTATGGAAACTCAAGTGAACTTGCTTTGGCAACTACATTGACAAAAATTGACATAAACTGACTGTTGACATAAAAATTATTGCAATTTATAAAAGCTTCTGGAGTTTCATTTGTTAAAAACCGCTGAGGGACAATGCTATCAAATTTTTTGTGTTAGTGAAATCCGGTAGTTCGACATTTGTAGCTTTGCTGCCGCTTGTCCTGGAGTGAAAGGTGCATTTATTGCCAAGAGTTTTGGATTCAAAGTTTAAAACGTTTTTCCTGCCTCTACGATTCTTGGGAGTCTCTGATAACAAAGTAGGAGAACAGTGACTCCGTGACTGCTGACGGCCGGAGCACAGCAGCTGAAATGAAAACTGCTGCTGGCATGACGTTGAAGGAATCGATCACCTGTCGTCGCTTCATTTACGTTTGCACCAATGTTACGATGGACCCTTTTCCCAATTTCGGCAACGAAGTTCTCGTAAGGAACTGCGTCATGCATTTAGCAATCTCAACCCCTCACAGCACGCGATGGTTTTGAGGGCTGAGGCGGCAAGTCTTGCAAGAAAGTCCTAGCTCCGAGGAGTCGGCAGTATCGCTGTCGCCACTGAGCCACCGTCACGAGTGGTGTGAAGCAACTGGTATGTGCAGGCATATTGAAATTCTGTATTAATACTCCTTATAGGGCTGCTTATGCACCCTAGTGTCTTGGTACGTTGGTGAAGCGAACACGCTGTGTGGTGTATTTGCTAACATGGAGGCACGTTGAACATTGGCAGCACATAGCTCTTTTTCCTTGTCGCAGTTGCGTGTCATTGCTCGAAATTTGGCCGAGGAGCACTTGCTGCTCTGCCCTTGTAAATCGAGGTGTGTAATAAAACCATACGGGATGCAGAACACATAGCCGCAAAGTACCCCAAAGAATACCAAAACTCAGCCAGCCGCCTTGGTGCACCTCTAATTTCCGGCTTTCTTTGATTTTCAGCATTCAGGTTGTCTTTTTTCTCTCTTCCTCCTGTGATAAAAGTGCACTAGAAGCTTGAAACAAAACTTGTATACTTTAGTATGGATCAAACACATACGCTTCATGTACGTTTATTAGACTCAGAGATCTGTGGTCCCTTTTTTTCCTATTTCATCATCACGCTTATACTTGCGAGATTGGTCTGTGGCGGCAAAACCTGTATTTTAGTCCTTGCTCTTTTCTACCTTACAAGAGCTTTTTTTGTTTTCAGAAAGAGCGGTGTTTTTGTGTTTAGTTGCTGGTATTCTATCGATACAAGCCAACTACATTTTACTCCTCAGTGTCCCTTTAATGGACATTTTTTTTACTCCATCCCAGTATGTGTTGTGAGGTTTAATGCTTTGCAGAACAGAGACACCAACCAGCCAAAAAAGGTCTGTCTTGACATTCCTACTCCCAGCACGGGGCCCTTGTTCACAGCAAAGATGCAGTCTCCTGCATAAACCGCAACTGAGTTTACTTGGAAGAATCAAGATGCTACAAAAAGCAATTGCAGCAGCATGCTTGTCATGTGAAAAATAAAAGCATTCTTAATAACGCTTAATCAGCACTGAGTGATGAATGGCCACGAGATTGACTGCGACAAGGCAAGGATCGTTGCAAGCAAAAAACTGACAGCATCACGACTGCACATGGAATCTCTAACCATATATACAGAACACATCACACAAGCTGATATGAAATGACGCAAATCTAAACCCGATATACACATGCTCCTTCAGGTGATTTTTTAAATCTATTTAAAATAAACCTCTTTTGGTGGTGTCTTCATTGTGAATGCGGCCACCATGCCGGCAGGTGAAATGTCAACAAAGATCTTTTTTTGCTATTTGGTGTCTCTGTTTTCAAATGTAACACCCCCCCCCCCCACCCCTTCCCGAATGGGATTCTGTCACACTCTCAAATTGATCTACAGTACTACATCAGCTTTTTTCGCAAAGCTGGTTAGTTCGCAAACGGTTTACTTGCTGCTTTTGAGGGTTCTGTCAGTAGTAATTGTGTGTTGTAGTAGCTTGCAGCATTTGTGACCAAATCAATAAATATTTGTTTTCATCCATACAAAGCACAAGGATGGAGTGCTTGCAGAAAGCTGAAGCCATCTGCATCTTTGTGAAGCAACTGCCTTTACACATATTGGCAGCGAAAGTGCATTACGGACATGATATGGACATGTGCTGACTAACAACTGATCGCTTTATTTATAGTGATTTGAAGTTTATGGGCTGAAAGATGAAACTAAAATATACAGCTGATTTAGAAACAAATACAAATCACGGATTAACGCTGGCTCAGATGGAGTGGAGATATGGCTGAAAGTGACCTAAGCTAAAACAAAAACTAGCACTTCCCTCCAAGAAACCTGTCTTCGTCTTTTTTCAGTGTTATTCGGTTGGGTGTGAATGCAAGCATTTCCTTCTTTTTAGATCCACAACACTTGACCTTTCGTGGGAAAACGGGATGCGTACTGTATTTGCGCTATTGTAGGTTGACCTTCACTGTTTTCATTTGAAAATCTGAAGTGGGGCGGTCCACTTGCAATCGAAACCACAGCTGGGCACCATAAATAAAGGCAAGACAATTGAGGTATCAGCAATGCTATAGCGTGGTTGCAATTTCAGGTTTGCTCCACGACTCTGCCCAGCAGAATTCAGTTAAAGGATTTTTATTTCTTTTTCTTTCAACTGCACACTCGGCACTCAAGGGAGTATCGATAGTTGATGGATCATGATGGCCCGCTGTTCCAATCGTGGTTGCACCACGATTGGAACAGGAAAAAGTTGCGCCGCCACTCGGAACCAGTGCTTCTGAGGAGTTCTTTTGTAGCTGATGGAAGACTTGACACTGCTCACGCATTTGACGGCTGCTGGCAACGTTGCACCGGTTCTTAATGTACGATTTCATCTGTCGTCATTTCTGCTTCGAGTCCAATATGTGTCCAGCTCTCATTCACGGCTACATTCAAGAAAGCTGTCATTCTTTACGGTGAAGAAATGAACAACCGTGCGCCGGGGCCAGCAGTTCGACGTCTCGGAATGGGTGGTACAGGTGCGGTGTTGCAATGAGACAAAATTTTCAGCTGTTCCACACAGTGTTGTGGCGTGGCTGTTTTGCAAAGTGAGGAATTTCGTGGAACGACGACGTGCTGTGGTTGTTTGCTGGTTAACGACGTTAGAACGATGTGCTGCAGGACTGCAGCAATGTGACGACGGCAGCGCTAGTGAGGACGATGGCACAAGCTTGAAAATGTGGACGAGTAGTCCAGTGTGAAAAATCCAGGCGCTAACAAAAAACGACACAGAGGGGACACAGCGCTTACTCCAGGAGTAGTCCAGTGACTAATACCTTTTCATTTTGGAAAGTGTCCACTAGCGTCTGACGTTAAGAGGCGGCGTCCGGATAATGCTATCGCATTCTACTCTTAAAGGGGCTCTGAAAGGGCCTCCAATAAGGTCGCTGTGTGCCTGGCATGTTAAAGTACGCCGCTTTACGAATATTGTCCAGCAAGGATTTTTTAAATGCGCTTTGTAGAAGCTAAGCTGTCTGTTGTGAAAATTTGAACTTCAGCGTCATCGCGCCTTTCTCTCTTCTCTCATCATTTTTTGCACGCTGGAATGTCAGTGCTCCTCCATCGGCCCCTCTGCCGGGAGCAGAGCTTGCTGACCCGCCGCAGCTACGCGGCTTATTGGCCGCAGCCACGGTGGCTGCCTCACGTCTGAAAGAATCTAACCAATAGCCGCCTCTCAACTTGTGTATGCAGGTGCGAGCCACGGAGGAGGGTGCGAGCAAGAAAAAGTTGCCGATAAGGGCTCGTCAGCTTTTGTGTGTGATTGTGGGTCCTCTGCGGCCTGTAGAAGTGCATTATTTCGCTTAGGTTTTCATGACAACACAGTGCAGTTATTGAGCGAGCTGATGTGCTCTTCTTGAAAGGTGTTTCAGAGCCTTTTTAAAGGCGAAGCTTAAGCAACCACCAAGTTTCTTTTTTTTACCAACCTGCGATATGGGGGGGGGGGGTCGAGTTAAGTTACTAGTGAGTCAACTTATGATCAAGCGAATACGGTACGTGCTAGTTTTTTTCATTGCCATGTTTTGAGTTGTGAGCCTTGAACTACTGCATCCATTGCTTTGATATTTCTAGCGCCACCTTGTGGATGTCCAAGGAAGCTTTTCTGCCTTTGTTTTAACAATATTCACCCGGTGGCAACACATACACGTATCTCAAACAAACTGTACCGCTTGCATGTGTTGCACGTGTTTTAGAAAGGATATTGGCATGATGTGTCATGTCTAGGGCATGGTGCAACTTGTAGGAGCAAATGGACACGCTGACTGAGAGCTGAGAGGCGGAACACTGTTGTGTTTATTTTCGCCTTCCTTATGTGCCGGCATGGGATGACAAGATGTGTACATGTGCCACATTACCACGGTTGCACACAAGTCGAAATAACACCACATCCCCTGTTTTATTATTTTTTTGCAATGACACCCCCCAACCGCCCGACCTAACGCGTCCATATGTGCGTCTATAACCTGAAGTACCAACAAAGCCGTCGCCATCAGCAGAACCCTGGCTGATGCCATCATACACTGTAAAGCATCTATCTCACACCGGAAACCGGCACTTGTGGCAGATTGGCAAAACAGATGGCTCAAGATGCAGCACAAATGAAGATCGTAGCACTCACCTCCGTAGCCATGCATGTTGAAAAATGGTTATAATGATAGAAACAGGCATCTGTCGTCATCTCACAGCACCTCAAAGAATGCATGAGAACAGTTGATTTCTTCTTTATTTTTCTCGTATTATTGGCTCTCAGTTCGAGGAAGTGGCCCATTCATGGGTGCGCCTCTTGACCACATATATGCGGTATATTTTTACTGGAAAAACTTCAGACGGGCTAATTTATTTCTCTTGCTACTTGTCACCATTGCTAGGATAGCTTAACCATGCACGATTATGCTTTCCATGCTTTCTCATCACCTATTGTAACATTTTTAAAAATGATGCCTGCTACAATGCTGCCACTGGCTCCATGCTTCTGCTGGCAAAAGTGCTTGCTGGTGTCTGTGATTGTATCAGGTGTACTGTTTATTGATATTAATTTCAAAACCACCACACTCGTCATTGCCACTGTACAACCTCTAAGCAGGGGTGCAGTCATGTCCTCAAAGTTGAATATAGTTGCTCTATCAACTACATCATGCGTGCCCAATGTCGAGGTTTGCGGACACCATCTGCCATGAGATAGAGTACCGTATGAAAAAAATGCGGTATTAAATTAACCTGCTGTGAGTCTCAGTGCCACAGCCTCGTATTCGCTTATACAACAAAGAGGCATTTGCCTTTCATAAAAAAAAAAAGAAGCGAGCAGACTAGCCCTTTAACAGAGTGCTGCAGCCTGCGACCGTCGGTTCTTATGATAATCAAGTTTCTTGCTCTCTTTCACTTTCAGGCATTTGAACCAGTTATCGCAAGCCAAAGAGTGCACAATCTACTTGAAGGCGAATCTTCGAAAACCTCTGCTACCCGCATTTGCCGGTGGAACAGCTTGACGGTTAAGAAATGGCATATCCAGTGATCTTGGATCGTGGTGGCGATGTAAAAATTTGTGCATAGCATACCCGTCCTTGTTAGCGTAAAGAGCACAGCATTGCAACATGAACAATGTATATCGTGAACCGTTCCACATCTGATATTGTACACGAGTGCAGCACGAGTCATAGGATACCTTGTGATCCAGCACACTGCAGTGCAAGTTGCACTTTTTCTCTGAACTCCGCTGTAATTAACAGCAATGAAAAAACATGGACAGGATTAGAAAAATTGCCCGTTATGTGCCTGTGTCTTTTGCGCGTCACATTTTATCTTGCTTTCTGTGCTGTTGTCTCTCCAGTTTGAGTCCTGGCTTTTCCCTGTGGTTCTGTCGTCCTGGAATTCAGTTCTTCTGGCTCATTATTTTGTTGTTTCTTATTTTTTTGTGCTTCTGTGTGCTATTTCTTTGCAAAATGAATTCTCAAAATCAGTTGCATTTTACTGGGATGCTGTTATGCTGTTGTATATTCTGGGATGAATCTTGAAGGGACATTTGTCAAAGCTAAGCGTAAAAGTATCGGCGTGGTAGATTTTATCCCTTGGTGGCATAACATCTGCAGAACATGTGGTTTAGGCACAACTTTATGTATTTTAAATTAAAAAAAAAAATTCAGGTCCGAGTGGATCGTAGCACCAAGCTGTGTTCTCTCGTCGTGTCTGATATGGTATCTTTTAGTAAATATCCTGCATTTCCTGGTTATGCCCCAGCTTCCTGCAGACACAGGTATTTTAGTTTATATAAAATTAAGGCAGTGCAGTTATTTGCTCTTGCAGTAAATTACAGTGACTTTTATTCTTTAAGCTTGATTGCTCATCTTTTAAAATGTTTTTGAAAAAACAAAGCACACAGACGACCTTGGTGGTACGAGGGGTACCCAAAAGAAACCGGACTTATTTTTGTTTGAACTTATTTGTTCACATTTTAAGCACAGACCTTCAATCTCCTTCAAAGTATTCCCCACTTGCAATGATACGCTTGTCGAATCTTTCATTCCATTTTTGTAAACATTGTTTAAATTCATCTTTTGTGATGCTTGACAGTGCCTCCGTCGTTTTTTTCTTCACCTCAGCAACATCAGCGAAACGCTTTCCATTCACCTATTTTTTCATTCTAGGAAACAAAGAAAGTAGCACGGGGCAAGGTCAAGAGAGTATGAGGGTTGAGGAATAGGGGTCATGCCATTTTTGGCCCAAAATTGTCGTAGAGACAGGGCTGTGTGAGCAGGGGCATTGCCATGATGGAAAAACCAGTCACTCGACCGCCACAAATCTGGCCGCTTCCACCGCACACTGTTGCCCAATCTTTTCAAAACATCCAAGTAGAAAGCCTGGCTAACTGTCTGACCCTGCGGAACGAATTCTCAATGGACGACACCTCTCACGTCGAAAAAACAAATCAGCATTGTTTTGAGGTTTGGTTTCACCTGACGAGCTTTCTTGAGGCGAGGTGAATTTGAAGTTTTCCATTGGCATGATTGTTGCTTTGATTCAGGATTCGATTCAGGAACACTTGAGTTGTCCCCATAGCATCGTCCTTATACGTCTTTCTTAATATTTCAAGAGTTTCCATTTTTTCCGAGCAAAAATCAGAATTTTACCGGCGCACGCTGTTCACGAAAATCAGCCATTGCAAAAACGACGTTCACACAAAACAGTCGTCACTCTAAAACTCTTCCTAAACTAGTCTGACCTCCTTCAACGACGGCACTCGGCTTACTGACTCTGGAATGTTCGTTCTATGCGCTCCTAGTGGCAAAACGCGATACCACAGAAGCTTTGCCGACCAAAAAAATTTGTCCGGTTTCTTTTTGGTACCCCCTCGTATGCTTGGAGAATTTTTTGTTAGGTACTACTTTATTTTTGGTCATAACAGATTATCTCGAACTCACTATTGAACACTTGGCTACGTTTCTAGGCAGGGAACAAGTCCTTCGGCAGTTTTTCTCCAGCAGCGTGAACAAGGTTTCCTTGAAATGTGCAGAGTAATTAATTTTAAAGCTTCACTTTGGCTCTCTAAAGTGCTGCAAGGCGAAAGCGTTTCCTGGCCGCTGTTTCTTTTTATTTACTTTTTATTTTTTCATATTTGTTATTTATTTTTTTGCTCCTTTTCTTAATTTTATTGTATTTATTTTTATTTTCACATCTTATATTTATTTGTTTTTATTTTGTTTATTTTTCCTTTTCTTGACTTTACTCTTTTTATTTTATTTATGAAGCCTATGCATTCATAGATGCGCCTTTATTCATGCTGGAACCTTGAGGCTTTTAAGCAGTGACGCCGAAAGGCGGACGAATCTGCCGACGCGTCTGTCGACACGGCTGCCGACGCGTCTGCTAACGACAGTATGAGGCATTAAAGGCTTTCGCCTTAAAAAACGTATAGGTCCAAATTTGAAGAAGTGGATATTTTGTGCTCTGCTTGTAAAACGGAAACGGAGACCATAGAGCACTTGGTTCTGAGGTGCGCAGAACTCCGCCCAGCCCTTCCAGAGGGGGCAGCAACAGCCATAGAGATAGCGCTGGGATTTACTGGGGAGGACGGGCAAGTGGATGGGAAAAGCGTGACATTGACGAAGGGGAGGTTGGAGGATTGGTGGCGGAAATCATGGGAAGGGTGAATTTGGAGGGAAAAGGATAGACAGACTAGACATTGTAAGAGCGAAAGGGAAAGAAAGGGAAAAGAAAAATAAATTAACAATGGGGGAAGTATAGGCAAAGTGGCGAAAGCTACCGCCCGGTACAAAGGGTAAAGCCATTATCATCCATCCATCCAGGATGACATAGAAAAGAAAGCTGCACTGCTATGAGCATCAACAATGGCAACAACTTCGAGTGCAACCAGGTGCTGTCATATGGCAAGTAAACTCAGGCGTTTGCAAATTTGTGCTCCTCTAATACGTATTTCTTTTGTGTTTACACTGCTGGTCTGGCTCCATGCGGCTCAATGCATGTCAAGCCGCAGCATGTCATATAGAAATCGTGCTTTGTCTTTGCGCGTGCTTAGCAAGTTTCCGACCCGTTGGCGTTTTTACCAGTCGGAGCAAAGCCAAAGCTTTGCAAATGTCTAGCCACAGATGCAGATCATTTGCCGCAGTCAAAGCTACTCGTGTAACCAGAGTTAGATCAGTTACCTTTGGTGCAGGTTGAACTACTTTGCCATTCGTTGTGGATAATTCATCGCGTGCTCCCGCGTGAAAGTGAACGCAACAAGTGCTAAGATGCCGATTTGCACTGGCTAGCCGCTAAAAATTGAATGGATCTCTGTGTTCTTCTGTGACAGCCTTGCTGACACAGTCGTTAGAGAGCTTTTCGTAGCTGCTTTCAGCTCTAGCGGGTGTGACTACAGTCGATGCGCAATTTACTTTGTTCTGAGGTGTATGCGGTCCATTCTGCCTTTAATCGCCGAGTGAGCGCAATTCTGCGATTGTCGTGGTGTGTTTGCTTTCTCGAGGACTATTGTAGCTATAAAAGGCATGGTTCATATGCGCCTAGACACCCGAGAAACTGTGACAGCGTGCTTAAAGGGCTGCTGTCTATTCTGGGGCCCGATGTAGGGGATGCAGGTGGCGGTACTTGTAGCCAACTGATCGCGCCGACGAGTTGAAAAAAAGAGCATGTCAATATTGATTTTTTTTTTTTGTGGCAAAGAAACCACCGCGCTCTGCTGTTATAGAATCATTCAAGGATTAACATTTAAGCGCTTTAATAGTCTGCACCGAGCAAGGACAAACTCTTGACACTCTTCCATCGCATTATTTATCTTCCCTTTCACATGTCCTCGTGTCATTCATGTTATTATTGTTAAATGCACTTAGTATAACAATGCTGATTGTGGCTTTGGCACATTATTTTCATTTGGGCTGCTTTCTTTTTTCCATCTCACAGGTGTCATAAATCACGTTAAAAAGACAAGGACTGCTAATTGCCTGGAGAATCTTCCAAGGAGAACCGCTGCCAACATCAGGAGACCCATAGGTTGATGCTCGTATCCTGTAAAACCGTGTATCCTTTGATCGGAATGTGTTGACCATAATCCAATGTATTTAATGTGAACCCTGAAACTGGAATATATTCCAGTTAGAGACATAGGTCGGGACACTCACTCATGAGTGCACTCATATTGCCTCACTCACACTCACTCTCGTCTGTGTGAGTGAGTGGTCGTGAGTGTGAGTGGACGTGAGTGTGGGTGTGAGTTAGTGGATTAGAGATGGGCAAAACGGCTCACTTCAGTGAGCGGCTCAGAACGGCTCCGCTCACTGAAGTGAGCCAGCTCATTTGAGCGGCTCACCGGCTCACTTAAATCTGCAACAGTGAGCCGGATGTTTTGAGTGAGCCGTGCTTTTTTTGGAGATAGTAAGCCGGCTCTCTCTCTCGTTCACACTGAGCCGTGCCCGCGGACGTCCCGAACCGCTCCATCGGAGCCGGGTCTTCTGGTGGTAGTGGTTTATTTTTAAAAATAAAAAATAAAAATAAAAAAGTGAAGCAAAAAAGAGTTGCCGGCCGCGGCAATTGCTATCTAATATCTTAAGCACCCGAGCTGGAGCCGGCGGAAATGAAAGAAAGGGAGGGGATAGTGAGGGGGGGGGGCGACAGCAAGAAAGGACAGGGGCATAGAGTCGTTAATATAACGAGAGGGGAGAGCTTTGTACACTATTTGCGATTCTGCGCCATGGTGCGAGAAGGCAACTGCTCTCCTTCCCTTCCTGGCAAGAGTGGCATCCAACCCCTCACCTTCGGCTGTCTTTTGAACCGCTCTTTTTAGAGAACGAGTGAGCCGTGGCGCTGTACGTGGTTCAGTTAGTGAGCGGCGGTTCTTCTGGAGAGCCGGCTCTCTCTCGTTCAGTTCAGTTAGTGAGCGGCGGTTCTTCTGGAGAGCCGGCTCTCTCTCGTTCAGTTCAGTTAGTGAGCGGCGGTTCTTCTGGAGAGCCGGCTCTCTCTCGTTCAGTGAGCCGTAGCCAAAAGAGGTTTTCGCCTTAAAAACGCGGGTGCCAGCGGCAGGGCACACGCGGAAACAGCTGAAGGCGAGGGGGTGGTTGCGAAGGAAGGGAATGCAGTTGATTTCTCGCACTGCTCAATAGATGGCGCACAAATCGCACCCTAAAGCAGACCCGGCTCTGACGGAACGGTTAGGCACGGTCAGCATGGCTCACTGAACGAGAGAGAACCGGCTCTCCAGAAGAACCGCCGCTCACTTTACTGAGCCACAGCTCACTCGCTCTCTAAAAAAGAGCGGCTCAAAAGATCCGGCTCGCTCCTGAGCGACCCATCTCTATAAGTGGATGTGAGTGTGAGTGGTCTTGAGTATGAGTGCGAATGAGTGGTTATGAGTGCTAGTGACCATAAGTATGAGTGTGAGTGAGTGGCTGTGAGTGTTGGTGGACATTAAGCTGGGTGGATGTGCAGAACCATGTGTTCATTCTTCAATCGGAGAGGACACCTAGGGGGGACGAGGGTTTTAAAAATAACTTTTTTTATTTATGGCTAGAATGTCATGGAAGTTTGCACCCAGATGCATTTTTCTCTTTTGATTCCAAATATGTAATCATAATTAAGCTGTTGTTCTTAACTCTTTCAAAGTCTAGAATGTAATTAGGTAATTTCTTACACAGCTTTAATTAACTTTCTCATTGCATTTTGTTGTGTTTATTTACATGAATTGATAGCCGGAGAGTTCCCATACGTGGTGACATTCTTCGATTTTCTCTGAAGGCATGTCATCCTGATATACTGTGTCGAAAGTAAAAGGTTGCATTATTTGACACTGCAACTAGTTAAGCCAATTGCAAATTGCTGTTTATACGTGGCCTAAGCAAAAATGTAATGAGGAAGTTCATTAAAGCTGCATAAGAAATTACCTAATTACGCTCCAGAATTTATGATAACTTTTGACCTAAAACGAGCAGCTCAATTATGGCTACATTTTTGGAATCAGAAGAGAAAAACACATCTGTGTGTAAAATTTCATGAGATTATAGCCATAAACAGAAAGGTGAGTTTTAGGACCCTCGTCCCCCCTTAAGCTCCTCCTTAAAGGTGCAGTGAAGAGGAATCTGAACTTGTCTTTTTGCTGCGGGAAATCGATCTACACGTTTCGAGCATTCTTAGAAACTTCGATTTATTGCCCTGTGTGACGGATTTCCGCAATTAAATCAAATTAATGCCCGGCTCCCGCCTTTTTTTTTAAATTCTGCCTCGTACGGTGGGCGGAGTCGACCAACGCGGGGAGTGCCTTTCACCCAGTCCCGTGGTGGCTTGCCGCTCTGCCATCGGCGGAGTAATACGTAGTAGTCCGTAGAAGCAAATAGTCCGCGTGTATTTTTATTTCTGCGGGCTTATTTTGCGGTTATATTATCTGCAAATGAAACTATTTATTCACGGAAACCTAAAAAACAAAATCAAGCGAAAGCAAAGCCTCCACGGAGCTAGCTGAAAGGCACTCCCCGCGTTGGTCGACTCCGCCCACCGTACGAGGCAGAATTAAAAAGAAAAGGCGGGAGCCGGGCGTTAATTCGATTTAATTAGGGAAATCAGCCACACAGGGCAATAAGTCGCAGTTTCTAAGAATGCTCAGAACGTATAGATCGAGTTCCCGCGGCAAAAAGACGAGTTCAGATTCCTCTTCAGTGCACCTTTAAAGGGGCACTGCTATGATTTCCTCAGTATCAGTCAATACCATTAAATAGATTCACCATGCTTTCCAGAGACCAGAGCAAAAAGAATTATTGAAATCGGAGCACGCAAACTAAAGTTATTCCACTCTGAAAATTCAAAATGAAAAGCTGGGGCGAAAACGCATTTCACTCGCCCATTTCACTCACCCAGTACCGAGATTGGGCGCTACCAATCAGAACCACACCTAGCGCACACGCAGCGGAAGCGTGCATGCAGTTGTTGCTTTGTCGGGGCTGTAGACAGCCGCGCATTTTGACGGCGTCTTCCCCCCGTGTACGCGGCGCCATAGTCAGGGCAGGGGTGATAAAGGAAGCTCCCCGAAGTTTATTAGTCGGACTGGAAGGCTGTCGGCAGTAGCCCCCCTCCTCCCCAAACTCGACTCCCGTCTCCTGTCCGGCCTTTCTCTTCACAATTTTGGGCAAGGTGTGTCGACTAGCTTTTTTTTTCGCTGCGGTCTTGGTATGGTCCGGCCGGTCTCGACGCATGCGCTTTCTGGTTTGAGCCAACGTTTTTTGAACAGCGCTGGCCGCCATGAAGGTTTGAAGCGGAATGGAAAGTGTCGCCCCTCGCTGTTTTCTTGTTAGTTTTCGTTCGCTTTCCCTGCTTCTTTCCAGTTTTTGTGGCATCCGAAAAGCTTTCAGTACTCAGAGACATAATATTTTGGATCCATTTCGCAATTATACAGGAACAATATGCAAACTGGACGCCCAACCAATGAGAAAGGCAGCGCCCTATCTGGATGCCACCTCATTTCCGCTGCCGCAAATGGCCGCCGCATTGCGACACCATCGGCTCGAAACAAGCATTTCTAGCGAAGATTAAAAATTAAATATGATTTCGGTGATCTCATTGTGCGTTCAAGACTTACAGTTTCCCTTACTCTGCATACGAAGTATAAAGACCCATGCTTTATCTATGTCGCAGGGTACCTTTAAGGGTATGACGCGATAGCTTTACTGGGTTAATGACCATATATACGAAATTGGTCATCGTCTACTTAACATTCATAGACTGTGGTGAGTTCCAATACTAATACTAGTGCAGTGGAGCAGCAGTTAAGCGAAGCGCCGCTCCACTGGCAGGTGGCTATTTCTATCACAGCCATCAATAGGGATTGTGCGACCATGTTGCTCTTCCTGAGCAACCTCTCGCAAACAATCATTAATTTAATTTCCACCTGCCAGGCACCGCGGTGGCTCAGCGGTTGTTGCGTTCACCCGCTGGCCCAAAAGATGCAGGTTCAGTCCCGGCCGTGGCGGTTGAATTTCGATGGAGGTGAAATCCTAGAGGCCTATTTGCTGTAGGAGTCAGTGCATGGTAAGGAACGCCAGGTGGTTGAAATTTCCGGAGCCCTTCACTACAGTATCCCTCATAGCTTGAGTCACTTTGGTACGTTAAACTCCCATAAACCATAACTGCCACCTGCGTGGTGTTCAGTTTACTCACAATCGGGTAGGCAGATTGTGATGATGCCACAAGGTTACGTAAACTATGTGACGCGACACCCTCTTCTGCAGAAGACAAGGTTCTTGCTAGGAGTTAGTTCGTATGGAGCGATGGTTTTGCACTGAAGCTGGAGGAGACACTCAAGATCTGCCTAAAGGGTATATGACCTGATAGCAGTGATGTGTTAATGGCTATAGATGGGGATGTGGAGATGCTCTACGTTACATTCATAAACCCCTGGGAGTCCTCATACCTCTCCTAGTGCGATGGTTAAACAATGCGGCACTTCTTGCGATGGCAGGTGGCACCACCGGTGGGGCTTGTGCGATCCTGGTTGCTATTCCTAAGCAACTTCTCATGACCAATCATTGATTAAAACTCGCGATCCAGTAGGCAGGTTATGATAGTGTCACAACGTCATGTGACCTAGGTTGCTTCTCTGGGGATTTTTCTTGGATTTTTTACTCGCAACCAGTGACGGTGATAATGCTGCTGGCTTTTCTGTGACACAATGCCCTTTTTGTTAAAGTTAATTAAAAGACTAGCGCATAAAACTAGGACAAAGACAGAGAAGGAGACAGGACGAGCGCTAAACATCAACTGAAGGTTTACTACACCAAACATGACAAACCAACTAGCCCAGCTTTCCGCCTTGATTGCATTGATTTCTTGTACATCGGGCCCTGTTCTTCCTTCTTTTATGTGTAGTGATCCTTCAAAAATAAGTACATGTTTGGTGTAGTAAACCTTCAGTTGATGTTTAGTGCTCGTCCTGTCTCCTTCTCTGTCTTTGTCCTAGTTTTATGCGCTAGTCTTTTAATTAACTATGACAAACCAACTAGCCCAGCTTTCCGCCTTGATTACAATGCCCTTAACATTGTCGCATTAAAACTGACGTGTTGCAGCTGTTGTATTGTGAACTCTGCAATTCTACATTTTCATGCATTCAGGCATGCAAGGCATCCGTATTTCATGATTTAAAATGCAATGGTGTTGGAATTTATTTTTCGTTACTTGTTTGCAATATTTATGTAAATATGTGTATGTGTGTTCTTTGCTAGTTTAAAATGGTTTTGAGCAACTTGAGTTTCTTGAATCAGTATGCTATTCTCTAAGGATAGTAGTAGTAGTAGAAGACCTTTATTCGACAATACTTTACAGGCCGAGCATGTCGACCGCCTGGGCGACCAGAAGTCACTGTTCTTCCTCCCCTTCAGCGCCAAGCCAGTCGAGCCACGTGGTGATGGATAAAGAAGGTGGGGGGTAGGAACCCGACTGCTGAGCAGCCGGGCAATAGAAGAGGCAGTGGGCAAGGTCCGCATAGATACAGGGAGGGGCAGTTGGGACAGGAAGGGTCTGATCGATAGCGATAGAGAAAGAGGCGAGATGGGGTGATGACTGCATTCATTTGAACGTGCCGAAGAAGGCGAGCCTCCGGCACTGTGAGTGATGGATGAGGGGTTAAGGCGTTTGTCGTGTTCAAATTTATAGGCTAAAAAATATGGTGCTAGAATACACAGAAGAACTAAAAATAAATACAAATCATGAATTAACCCGTGCTTAGATGGAGTGTATACGCGGTCAACGGGTCAAAGGACTAAAACGAAACCAAGCAGTACTCAACCTTGGGGGATTCCCCTAAATATTTGACGAACCCTCCAAGAAACCTGTTTTCCTTCTTTCTCAGTGTTATAAATGGAATGTGAATGCAAGCGTTTCCTTCTTTATGGATCGAGAACACTTAAAATAATTTGTGTGCGCACGTCTGCACGTTCGGCGTCTTCGTCTTGGCAAGGAATGACGTTCAGTATTTGGAAACAGTGAATGACCAAATGGCCACGTGTCGATAGTTGCAAGAAACAAGTGTGTTCGCATAGCCTCCTTATGCAGATGTGCAATACGAGAGGTTGAGACATCTTACCAGTAGTGAGGATGATGCTGCTGATGGCACAGTTGTGCTTGGGCCGGAGAACGGAGAGGTTCTTGTAGAAGAGGTCTGCTGAAGAAGCAGGATTGTAGAGTGGGCAAGTTCATCATCATCATCATCAGCCTGACCACACATACTGCGGGGCAAAGGCTTCTCCCATGTCTCTCCAATTAACCCTGTCCTTTGCCAGTTGCGGCCACCGTATCCCCACAAACTTCTTAATTTCATCTTCGCACCTAACTTTCTGCCGCCCCCTTCTATGGTTGCCTTCGCTTAGGATCCACTCCGTTACGCTTAAGGACCAGAGGTTATCTTGCCTTCACATTACATGCCCTGTCACGTGGTCGCAAACTTTAGTTGCTTTTAATTCTCTTCCGCTGAAACGATTCTGGCAGAGCTCAATACCATGAGCGTTTGGAAAATTGTTTTCCCTGAGTTTAGCAGCAATCATAGTACAGAGAATTCGACTTTGCTTTAAGGGGACAGGGTAAGCCCCATCTTTCCCATGTATTTTGGGGCATATTGTGGTACACTTTTCTCAGCAACTAACAAAGATAGCAGCAAGATATTTATGTCATTTTGTTCAGAATTTCATCTTCTAGCCGCTGTACCAAAATGTTTTTAGTATAGGAGAAATGCAATTATTAGTGATTTTTTTACTTTCTACACCCTAATTTTGACCAAATTTTGTATATATTTTTGTTTTAAAACAAACAATATTATTTGTACGCTGATAACTTTGGTACAGTAAATTGCCACATATATGTACTGTATACACAGAAAAAATGAGCTTGATATCTATTGTCATTAAAAAATAATGGTACCGACGTAACAAAAAATCTTGTTTTGAGAAAACTAAGTTTAAAGTAAACAAAACCTTAAATCCCAAGATTTCGACTTAGCCAACTCATTTTGACCAATTTATTCAGTAGGAACCAGCTGCATAGTTATCATCTAGGTCAGCTTGGTGCTTCTTTTCCTGCCGTTTAGCTTCTCGTGCCTGTTTTGTCACTTGCTGCGTAGCTCGATCGGCAAAGTAAACTCGACGCCGATCGACTTGCTTCAGCCATCGGACAGTGTTGCTGCCCGGACTTAGTCCACATGCCTCAAGAACTTTAGTTCTTGCGATGGCGCGATCATTGAAGGTCAGAACAGCATCTAATGTAGCAATCTTCATTGTCTGTAGGCCCGCAAAGACATTTTTTTTAGCACACTCCAATACGACGTTGTTGAAGGACTCGTTTGGGTTCTAGATGGTTGCCAGAGGGCTTGGATGGTTGCCAGAGAGATTTCTCTTGCAGCTAAATTCCGTAACATTTCGAGTTTCTTTAGTTTTTAGTAAAAACGGAAAAAAACACATCGCTGGTAAAGGGGTGTGTCGCTGACCGCTTTGCTTTCAGATAGCTTTTTCAGGTTGATATAAATTGCCCAGGATCAAGTGTGATACATCAAACGATGCAGAAAAGAATGTAATTTCATATTTAGCAAAAAGCTAAAAATTGATATTTTTTCAGATTTTTGTCTTACCCTGTCCCCTTAAGGTGAAACGAGTATTGGTTGTAGCTGCCACATACAGTTTTTGGTAATATTCGTGTACTAAATTTTGCGCATCACTTCACGAAAGCAAACACCACGACAATCAAAGAATCATTTTGCGGTTATAAAAGGAGAATATACGGACGGCATAAACCTCAGAACAAAATAAATGGCACATCCAATACCTGTAGCCACGTCTGCTAGAGCTGCAAGAAGTTACGGAAAGCCCACTCACAACTGTGTTAGCTAGAGTCAGTGAAGAACAGAAATCGAGATCCACTCGGTTTTATCAGGTTGGCTGGCTCGAATGGAAAGTACCTCAAACCTGCATGAAAGTTAACTGCTTAACTGCATGATTACCTGGATATACATCCTCAACCGCGGCAAAATGATTGGCATCTGTGGCTAGACATTTACGGAGCTTTGCTCCGATTGGTGAAAAGGCGAACGGGTCAAACCTGCCAAGCAAAGGCAAAGCACGATTTCATTATGGCACATTGCTGCAGCTTGTCATGCACACATTGAGTCGCATGAAGCCAGACCTGCAGCATAAACACAAAACAGGACGGATCTGTTGAGTACAAATTTGCAAATGCCTTAGTTTGCTTGCCACATGGCAGCACCGCATGATCACGCGTACTCCTAGAGCATGCACTCTATGTTGTTGCCATTTTTAATGCTCACAGCCATGAAGGAAAAACAAAAACTCAGCTGCCATTGCAAAGCCAAATTGTGAAAACTATTGATGAAGGAAATAGTTGCCATAATGATTCAAGATATTATCTTCATATTTCTGTAAACTACATGACATCGCAGCTCGATTCGGACATGTATTCATGACTCGGGTACGAAAAATTTGTGGGGAAGCTGATTTTTTTAAATAAATTATATGAACATTACAAACACTGCATGTGGCTGGACAGCAGTCCAGCCACATACAGTGTTTGTACAAACGCTCATGATATCAAGCTCTGATTTGGTTTGGTTTATGGGGTTTAACGTCCCAAAGCGACTCAGGCTATGAGGGACGCCGTAGTGGAGGGCTCCGGAAATTTCGACCACCTGGGGTTCTTTAACGTGCACTGACATCGCACAGTACACGGGCCTCTAGAATTTCTCCTCCAAAGAAATTCATCGAAATCAAGCTCTGCCGGATCCGTTTCATCGTAAGAGAAAGGTAAAAAATCTCTGCGTCTCCCGTAAACGAGAGTAGAGTAAGCATGAAATGTTTACGGGCCTAATATCATCTCGGTGGACACCCGAACCGCACCGTACAGGAAGGGAGGAACTACAGGAAGGGAGGAACGCCACCACCCATTCAGCGCGATGCCTTGCCATTTTTTGAGGAAAGGAAATGGCGCAGTAATTCTCTGCTGTCTCGGTGGACACCCGAACCGCACGGTAAAGGAAGGGAGGAACGCCACCACCCGTTCGGCGGGATGATGCCTTGCCCTTTGAACGCAGCGCTTCTCCCCTGGGCCCCTGTGCGCCTGCGCGGCTTTGCTTCGATGCCCGAAGCCCCTAAGAGATCACATATGAGAACGAAGTGTAACGTGGCACTTATGTGCTTTCTGCGCGCGTTATTAGAAATCGGAAATTATAATTCCGTGCATTATCAAACCCACAGCTCCACTGATATCTTGATAAACATTGAGAAGGCACTGACAGCAGTTATTTTTTGTCTCGTTTGAAGACCAACCGGCGCTTGCATGACGGTCGCGTAGGAGGGCTTAGAGAGTCTCGTTAAATCTCGTTAAGTCTCGTACGGTGCCCAGATGTTCTTGTTTCAGAGCCCGGATGAGTGGAATTCAGTGCCCGGATGAGTGGATTTCAGTGCCCGGATGACTGGAATTCAGTGCCCGGATGAGGGGATTTCAGTGCCCGGATGAGTGGATTTCAGTGCCCGGATGAGTGGATTTCAGTCCCCGGATGATGGCTCTCGGTCTCGGTGTGACGTCACCACACTGCCGACAACGGGAGCTAAAAGCATTTCATGCTTAAAAAAAAGTTACAACAACGTGACAGCGGCATGGGGTCGATCACGAGGAACTAAAAACTCCACGGCCTGATCCGTATACGAAAAGCAATTTGACGCCTTTCCTGGTGTCACTCCTTTGCCCTTCGCGCACACGCACTGAGAGATGAATGCAGCCATTCACCGCGTTGATATTTCCTTTTCTCGTGTTTCGCATATTTCGCCCGTGAATCTGCAATCCGGCTGACAGTTTCCAATTTACTGGTTGGGTCACATCTAAAGCACTGTTGGATCATACATTATATAATATGGGCAATAAATTACAGACGGTTTACATGTTCAGTGACCGCCGCAGTGGCTCAGTGGATATGGTGCTTGGCTGCTGACCCGAAAGACGCGGGTTCAAGCCCGGCCGCAGCGGTCAAATTTCGATGGAGGCAAAATTCTAGAGGCCCGAGTTTTATGCCATGTCAGGGCACTTTAAAGAACCCCAGGTGGTTGAAATTTCCGGAACCCTTCACTACGACGTCTCTCATAGTCTGAGTCGCTTTGGGACATTAAACACCACAAGCCAAGCCAAGCCGCATTGGCAAAATGCTGGCAAGGTTGACGTAGAAAAGAAAGTTGCATCGCTATGAGCATCAATAATAGAAAGGTGCAGGCCGAGAGCATTCTGGGTTGGTGTTCTGGACAGGTGGCAGAACGGGCTAAGGCTAAGCTTTGGAAAAACATGAATGGTGGGAACCTCGTGGTTCTCCACGCAGGGGTCAACGATGTGTTGCAGCAAAGAGGGAAGCACTTGGGAAAACAAACACACGATGGCCTTAAGCTATTTTTGGATGACTTTCTCATAAAGTCTGACCAAAGGTCTGTTAATGAAAATTGGTGCTTATTTAAGAACAAACTACATGAGCTAACTGAATTGCATGTTCCTCGAAGAATCATCACTACTAATGGCAGGTCACCATGGTTCACCCGTTCATAAAAACGCCTTGGTAACAAAAAAAGACGGTTATATTCGAAGGCAAAGTCATCGGGAAAACCTCAACGTTGGACTGCACTCAGAGGTGTGGGTGAAGAGTACAAAAATGCGTTAAAAATAGCCAAGGAGCGATATTTTAACGTTGCTCTGCCATCACTTTTACTAACTGATCCAAAAAAAGTTCTGGAACATTGTCAACGGTTCAGACCAGCCATCTGTATCTCTTCTCGATTCACAATCAAATCCCATCCCTATTAGCAACAGTGCTAAGGTACTTAATGAAACTTTTGCTAGGGCATTTTATCTCTCCTCTACCACATCACTGCCGGATTATGATGGTCACATCACATTCCCAATGGAACCCATTCATTTTGATTTTGAAGGCATTATAAGTATCCTCTTCTTGCGGTCCAGATAATATCAGCAGTAAAATTCTGAAAAACACTAAAGTATATTCTGCCACAATGCTGTCAAAATTATTTCAGCAATCCCTACAAGACGGTGAACTCCGAGATGACTGGAAATTGGGTAAGGTGGTTCCACTCCACAAATCAGGCGACAAACACCTTTCACTCAGCTATCGACCAATATCATTAACCAGCATTCCTTGCAAGATAATGGAGCACGTCATCCTGTCTCGCGTAGCTAACTTTCTTGAGTCATCTTCGTTCTTCAACTGTGCACAACATGGTTTTAGAATATACTTCTCTTGCGAAACAATTAATAAGTCTTACGAGCAATATTAACTTCATACTTGATCATGGCAATGAGGCTAACTGTATATACTTAGACTTTCGCAAAGCATTTGACACAGTGTCACTAACACACTTATCGACGCCCAAGAAGCTGTGCAGAATAGAGCAGCACATTTTATTGTGCGCAACTATGATCGTGCTTCCAGTGTCACAGAAATAAAAAAAAGTTTATCATTAATCCCTCTTGCTCTGCACAGAAAAGTGTCCCATCTGTGTCTGTTTTTTAAAATTTACAGCATGAACTCTACTTTGAAAGATGCATTGATCACAACACCAACATATGTTTCATCCCGCATCGATCACTCACGGAAAGTTGGCGTTCCTCGTTGCCGGACAACTTGCTGCATAAATTCCTTTATTCCAAAAACATCGTCGGAGTGGAAGCACCTACCACCACATATTGTAGCTGCAAAGGACGTTGATGAGTTTAGGACACTGTTGTCATTACAATATGGTTTACCATAGCCTCAGTTGGTCCATTTCGTTTTGAATATTGTGTATTTAGCTCTGTTTCTTTTTTTTTCGCATGCACTTTATTTTATTAATAGCCTTCTGCCACCGTACCCGTTCAATGTTTCTATGAATGGTGATGTTTTAGTTCATATCTTTGTGTTTACTTGCAAAGTTTTTCGACTGTTTATGTGGATTTATTCGTTTTGGTGTTGGTATTCCTAATTATTGTATTGTTTCGCTTTTTTGAATCACGTATTTTCTTGCAGCTAGTTTTCTTTTTGCGATCATGCATATCATTTTTTGTAGGCATGTCTATGTATGCCTTACCCCCCTTTTTGTAACAGTTTCATTTTATATTTATGTACCACTCACCTCAATAATGCCCTGTGGGCCATGAGGTTATCAGAAATAAATAAATATACAGGGGTAGAAAAACTCAGGGCGACCTCCGAGGCAGTGCATATTGTTCTGTGCACAGTCCTGGAGATCAGGGGACAAGCCCCATACATTGAGGACCAGGTCATGAGGGCCAACTCAGTAATCAGAGAGATGGGAAAGTCCCTCAGGTACGATGTGATGGATGTCAACCGGATAATTTACGGAGACAGCAACTCTCACCCATTCTGCCCTGATGGCATCCATTACGCCGAGCCAGCGGGATGGCAGTTTGGGAAGATGATGGGTCGTAGGGCACTGGCTTTTTTACAGGCACGCAGGATACCCCTGCAGGCCAAGGAGTGGACAGCAAATGTGAAAGAAGGGGGGGGAAGGACAAGGGCATGGCGAACGAAAAGGAAGCAACTTCTCAGTGTTGGGTTCATTAACATACAGTACAAGGGGGAAGAAGTCAAATTAAATGGGATGAAGTCGAAGAACAACTAAAATTTGAAAACTTTGGGTATATAGGGTTGGGGAAACTCACCTGAGAGACATGGAAGAACTGCTACACATTGCAGGTTACACTTGAATAGAGTGTAACAGAAAAGAGAAAGACCGTAAAGGTGGAGGCCTAGGGGCATTAGTAAAGGGGCAAGATTGGGAAAGGGTAAGAGAGAACTGTAGAGAGCATCTATGGCTTCATAACAATAATAGGGTTTGTATACCTTAAAACAGGGAGTGAGTCGAGTGAGGAGAATAAAGGGCATTTCGAAGGTATGTCTAAAGACATCAGGGAGTTAGGCTGGCATCGGGAAATAATCATCTTGGGAGAAATGAACGTTCACTTGGAATACTTTGACGGAGCTACAGATGCAACAGGGAAATTGTTAGGAGAATTCTGCGATGACCATGATCTAGTAATGGTTAACACGGAAATAAAATGCAAAGGGAAAGTAACATGGGTAACAAATAACCCGCACTCAACTATTGATTAGTTTTGCCTATGTCATACAAACTGTATGACAGGTTAAGGAACATGAAAATTGACGAAAAAAGGAATGAAAAGCATGGGAAGCGACCACAGAAGAATCAAAGTTACATTTGGTAGCGCAATACCAGCAGTAGGAACTCAAGGGAGAGAAAGCAAACATAACCTCACTGATGCACAACTGCAGGAAGTGTCTGGACACATTGAAGATATATATCCCAGCAGCTGGAGAGGGAGTGGACATATGATGCCCTAGTGGGGGTTTTTGAAGGGGAGTTACAGAAGGCCCAAAGAAAAAAGGGAAGAAGAAAGGGAAGACACACACCAAAAAGCTGGTGGGACAGGGAAGTGAAGGCAGCCATAGTGCGACGACAAGAGGCATCTAGGGAACACAGATTTGCAAAGAAAATGGGGGCCGCACCAGATGAAGTGGATGCAAAATGGAATGAATACCTTGAGAGCATAAGGGAGGCAGCGGCATTAGTCCAAGCCAAAATAGGAAAGGCGGGAGTCCAGTGGATGATGGAGATAAATAAGAAAGATAGGAATGCTGCAGAGAGGTTTTGGGAGCACATAAGGCTACAAGGGAAGAGGGCAGAGGGCATCCAACACATTCTGACCACACAGGATGGAAAAAGAGTAGAGGGAGAGGAAGCACAAGTATTTATCAGACAAACAATCGAAGCAGCATTTGCAGAGCCTGTGGCGGATGGACTGGGGGAGAGCAGGGACAGCAATGGGACAAGGGAGGAAGAGCTTAGGGAGAGGACAGCAGGGGACTGGGAGAGAATAGAAGGCAAGGTTCCCATCGGAACAGCGACAGGACCAGACGGCATACCTATGAGATCAATTACCATACTAGGTTAAAAAAGCAAATTGAAATTATGACAGGTCATTGAAAAAGCAGTAGGGGGAGGAGACGTTCCAAAAGACTGGAAAGGGAGCAGGATGAGACTAATATACAAAGGAAAGGAAAACAAGGACAACATTAAATCTTAGTGACCAATTACGGTCACATCAGTTATGTACAGGCTAGCAATGCAGATGGTGAAAATGAGAATGGAAGAATGGGCAGAGTGTGAGGAGATCTTGGGAGAGTTGCAGAACAGTTTCCGAAAGGACAGACGGTTGGAGGACAATCTATTTGTCATAACGCAGTGTATAGAGATAGCTGAGGCAAGTTCGAGGCCTCTATGGATGGCATTTTTAGACATTAAGGGGGCATATGACAATGAGAATCAGGAAACACTTTGGGACCAATTGAAGAGATATGGTGCCGATAGAAATCTGGCGACTCTCTACAACGTGTATATTCAGACAGTGAGGTGGTAGTAATAGGCAGAAACTACAAAACCAGCTAAAGTTAAAAGAGGGCTACCACAGGGCTGCCCACTATCACCCCTACTTTTCATGGTATACGTGAGTCAAATGGAAAAGAGGTAGGAAGAGAGTAGGGTAGGAATTGACGTGAGTTATATTCAGGAAGGTCAGAAGGTAAACCAAGAGCTGGTTGGAGTGGAAAGGGGGCGGATGACATTGTGCTAGTAGCAGACAAGCGAGATAGGCTGCAGGAACTAGTTAAAATCTGTGGTGAGGAGGGCAACAAGCTAGGACTCCAATTCAGCAGAGAGAAGTGAGGGATAATGGTATATAATGATGAGAGGGGAGACCCACTAGAAATACAGGACACTATGATAGACCATGTGAGAACTTACAAGTAGCCAGGTGTATGGCTAACTGAAGGGAAAAAATATCTGGAAGAGCATGAGAGGATTCTGAAGGATAAAAGAAAAAGGAATTCAGACATTATGAAGCATAGAGCACTATGGAACTATAATAGGTATGAGGTGGTTAGAGGGGTATGGAAGGGAATCATGGTACCGGGCCTCACATTTGGAAATGCAGTCCTGTGCATGAAATCAGAAGTGCAGTCAAGGCTAGAGGTCAGACAAAGAAGTGTAGGAAGGCTAGCCTTGGGAGCCCATGGGAACACTCCGAATGAGGGAGTCCAGGGAGATATGGGTTGGGCGTCGTTTGAGGTTCGGGAGGCAATCAGCAAACTGAAATATGATCAGAGACTAACCCAAATGGCGGAAACAAGGTGGGCAAAAAAGGTGTACAAGTATCTGTACATGAAAAGTATGAACACAAAATGGACTAATAGAACCCGAAAGCTAAGAACGAAGTATTTGCGGGTGAGGAATGGGACGCAACAAAATAGTAACATGAAAGCGTAGGTAAAGGAGACGGAAAGAAAGATGTGGAAAGAAAGAATGCATGAAAAATCGGCGCTAGGCATATATAGGACACGAAAACAGGGCATCAAAAAAGAGCGATTATTCGATAATTCGCGGGGCAGTTCACTGCTTTTTGAGGCTAGGAGAAGGGACTCGGAGAACAGTTAACAATGAGGGAAGTATAGGCTAGGTGACGAAACCTACCGCCCGATACAAAGGGTAAAGCTGTTATTATGCACCCATCTATCCATCCATCCATACATCCAGGTTGACCTAGAAAAGAAAGCTGCATTGCTATGCGCATCAACAATGGCAACAACTTCGAGTGCGGCCAGGTGCTGTCATATGGCAAGTAAACTCAGGCGTTTGCAAATTTGTGCTCCTCTAATACGTCTTTTTTTGTGATTATACGGCTGGTCTGGCTCCATGCAGCTCAATGCATGTCAAGCCGCAGCATGTCATATAGAAATCGTGCTTTGTCTTTGCGCGTGCTTAGCAAATTTCCTACCCGTTGGCGCTTTTACCAGTCGGAGCAAAGCCCAAGCTTTGCAAATGTCTAGCCACAGATGCAGATCATTTGCCGCAGTTAAAGCTACTCGTGTAACCAGAGTTAGATCAGTTACCTTTGGTGCAGGTTGAAGTACTTTGGCATTCGTAGTGGATAATTCATCGCGTGCTCCCGCATGAAAGTAAATGCAACAAGTGCTAAGGTGTTTGCACTGGCTAGCCGCTAAAAATTGAATGGATCTCTGTGTTCTTCTGTGACAGCCTTGCTGACACAGTCGTTAGAGAGCTTTTCGTAGCTGCTTTCTGCTCTAGCGGGTGTGACTACAGTCGATGCGCCATTTACTTTGTTCTGAGGTGTATGCGGTCCATTCTGCCTTTAATCCCCGAGTGAGCACAATTCTGCGATTGTCGTGGTGTGTTTGCTTTCTCGAGGCCTATTGTAGCCATAAAAGGTATGGTTCATATGCGCCTAGACACCCGAGAAACTGTGACACCGTGCTTAAAGCGCTGCTGTCTATTCTGGGGCCCGATGTAGGTGATGCAGGTGGCGGTACTTGTGGCCAACTGATCACGCCGACGAGTTGAAAAAAAGAGCATGTCAATATTGATTTTTTTTTGTGGCAAAGAAACCACCGCGCTCTGCTGTTATAGAATCATTCAAGGATTAACATTTAAGCGTTTTAATAGTCTGCACCGAGCAAGGACAAACTCTTGACACTCTTCCATCGCATTATTTATCTTCCCTTTCACATGTCCTCGTGTCATTCATGTTATTATTGTTAAATGCACATAGTATAACAATGCTGATTGTGGCTTTGGCACATTATTTTCATTTGGGCTGCTTTCTTTCTTCCATCTCACAGGTGTCATAAATCACATTAAAAATACAAGGACTGCTAATTGCCAGGAGAATCTTCCAAGGAGAACCGCTGCCAACATCAGGAGACCCATAGGTTGATGCTCGTATCCTGTAAAACCATGTATCCATTGATCTGAATGTGTTGACCGTAGTCCTACATATTTAATGTGAACCCGGAAACCAGAACATCTTCCAGTTAGAGAGTAATTACTTGTTAATATCCACTAGAATGCACCCGTATGGCTGCTTCAGAAAGTTAGATTCAAGCTATTCCATTATTTTGCAAGTGCCATGCTTTACTCTTTCGTTGTGATTGTGCCTTTCTGCAGCTTTCTTTCAGTTATTGTTGCATTGTTTATGCATGTATTTCTTTGTGGCATCACATTGCTGGTTGCTACTTTCTGGGGAAAACGTGTGTACAGGAGAAATGGCAAAAGCTGCAGTGCTCTGGGCAAGGGCGTCCACATAACTTTTTTCAAGGGGAGGGCTCCCTATGGCTGGGGATGGGGGACGCGGTAAGTTAGCACCAAAGAGGCACTATTTGTGGTCTAAACTACCCACATGAAGCGACAATTAGAAACAGCAAATTAGTGCCAAGCTTGGAGAATATGCATTGGATTTTATTAATGAGCGAAGAATTAATATTAATAATCAAAATGCGAAAAGTTACAATCACCAAAGCGTGCTAATGAAGCTGTGTAGTTGTTTTCTGCTAGTGCATAAGAAATATACGACATTCCAGGAGGGAGGGGCACCAGCCCCCTTGCCCCCCCCCTCCAGATGCCTATTGTTCCAGGATATTCAGTGTCCAACACTAAAGTGATAGGGGTTTATCATAGTTTAGCTGAGTAGATGTGCAGAACCATGTGTTCATTCTTCAATCGGAGAGGACACTTTGGGAGGCACGGGGGTTTTAAAAATAACTTTTTTATTTATGGCTAGAATGTCATGAAAGTTCGCACACAGATGCATTTTTCTCGTCTGATTCCAAATATGTAATCATAATTGAGCTGGCGGTATTAACTCTTTCAAAGTCTAGAATGTAATTAGGTAATTTCTTATGCAGCTTTATTGAACTTTCTCATTGCATTTTGTTGCTTTTATTTACAGGAATTGATAGCCAGAGAGTTCCCATACCCGGTGACATTCTTCGATTTTCTCTGAAGGCATGTCACCGCCTTATACTATGTTGAAAGTAAAAGGTCGCAGTATTTCACACTGCAACTTGTTAAGCCAATCGCAAATTGCTATTTATACATGGTCTAAACAAAAGAAGTAAGAATGTCATTGGGTATGGAAATTTTCTGGCTATCAATTCATGTTATGGTTTTGCACTAAAGCTGGAGGAGACATTTAAGATCCGCCTAAAAGGTATATGACCTGATAGCAATGATGTGTTAATGGCCATATACGGGGATGTGGAGATGCTCTACGTTACATTCATAAACCCCTGGGAGTCCTCATACCTCCGCTAGTGCGTTGGTTAAACAATGTGGCACTTCTCTGCGATGGCAGGTGGCGCCACCGGTGGGGCTTGTGCGACCCTGGTTGCTATTCCCGAGCAGCTTCTCATGACCAATCATTGATTAAAACTCGCGATCCGGTAGGCAGGTTATGATAGTGTCACAACGTCTTGTGACCTAGGTTGCTTCTCTGGGGATTTTTCATGGATTTTTCACTCGCAACCAGTGATGCTGACAACGCTGCTGGCTTTTCTGTGACACGATACCCTTAACATTGTCGCATTAAAACTGACCTGTTGCATCTGTTGTGTTGTGAACTCTGCAATTGTACATTTTCATGTTTTGAGGCATGCAAGGCATCCATATTTCATGATTTAAGATGCAATGGTGTTGGAATTTATTTTTTGCTACTTGTTTGCAATATTTAGTGAACATGTTTATGTGTGTTCTTTGCTAGTTTAAAGTGTTTGTGAGCAACTTGAGTCAGTATGCTACTCTTTAAGAGTCGTACTCGAAGTAGGAAATAGCTACATTTCTTTATTTCTTCTTGAAGAAGCTTGGACGTCTCTATTTTTTCTCTTGCAACGAGGCAGCATTTCTAGCATGGCTTAGCTGTGCTTTCTCGTCCTTTCTTCTAGCACTTCCAAAAGGGCAGACTGCCGCCACTTACTGCCAGCGATGTCGCGCTGCTGTTGGCAGAATCAGTTGCTGGTATCTGGTGGCAGCGTAGCAACCAGCCTGCTTGGCGTTTGTTGAACAGAATGACTGCAGCCCTTGTGCACACTCAATTTAAAACTTTGCAAGGAACATTTGAACTAAGGAACCAAAAGAAACTACAACAATCTGGAAAAGTGTGGAAGCAGTTCCGCATGGCCGTGATCAAACGAGATATGTCCGGTTGCATCTCGTGTCACAGCCAAAATGATAAAGCTGCATACCGACGGTTTGAGCATCAGTAAACTAACAGTAAGATGATTCGCAGCAATATCAGCAGTATATATTTAGTTATAGGATTTTTAAGACCGCCTTAGTGTTTTACACTGTAGTTTTGATAACACTCGTGCATCTCATGTAATATGACACTCATTACTGCCACTGCATGCTTCCTGGGTGGCACAGCAGTTGGGTCTACAGAGTTACATACTAAACGTGTATTTTCTGTCCACGATGTCGGGGTTCTTAGACACAGTCTGCCATGAGAAAACGAGACTATGATATGAAAATATTCGATTTCAAATGCTTCTGCTGCGTATCACAGAGCCACAGTGTAGATTTGCTCATTTGGACAAGGAGCTCTCAATTGCTGCAGAAAAGAATAAGTTGATGAAAGTCAGCAGGCCATCTCTTCAGCAAAATACTGCAGCTTGCAGTGCTTATTCTAATCAACTTCTCTGCTCCGTTTCATTTTGCAGGCATCGAAACCAATACTGGCGACCAATGAGTACACAAGCTGCCCAAAGAACCATCTTCCAAAAACAGTGCTTCCAGCATTTTCAGGATGAACTGCCTGATGTTCATAATGTTTCTTCATTTTTCTGCATACAACGTCCTTCTCGGTTGAGCTCAGAATAGCAGTAGCAATAACTTTTTGTTATGCTGTCAGATGTTTTCAGGTGATTTCTAATCTGCAGTGTTTTAGCTGATCTCTACAGGAGCTTGTAGTGCGTGTGCTTCTGATTCTATTTGATGTTAGGAAATATTATCTAGTCTGATTCATTTTGGTTTGATATTAATGGTTCATGCTTATTTTAGTGCTATGGACTACATTGGTGACCCTGCTGGCAGAGTTGGTTTTGTGCTTGTGGTGTGCGATGTGAGTGTTCCTGTTCTTAGTTTATTTTTTGTGATCACCGGGTCTGATTACACAAGATTGAGTATAGTTCTTTTGTTTTCTTAATTGCTTTTTTTATTTTGCTGTCTTAACATTCAGAACTGCTGTGTATGTTTTGATTTATTCATTGCAGTTCAGTTTGGTAATATCAAACTACAGTTATTTTTAGTCACGGAGCCTTGTTTTTTTTTTGCTTGAGGCTACAGAAAGAAAATTGTTTTCTTATGATGTTTGCAGAACAGCCAAAGAGGTTCATGCTTTGTTGGTACAATAAACCTATCATGGTAGCTGCCAGACGTGCACACTGCGAAATTATACGCGATGTGGTGCAGTGTGCGGAAGCAAATGTGCTGATGACGTTATTTTCGGTCGCGACAGCTCAGCTGAAATATAATATTGAGCATTTGATTGCATTTTGTGAAAGGGAGCTAGGCCTTCAGCAATATTTCTCCAGCAGTTTGCTCAATGTTTATCTGCAACATGCAGGGTAATGAACGTTCAAGATTTAATAGACAAAAGGAATGCTCAACAGTGTATTGTGTCACAAGTGAAAGCTCACAGACATTCTGTAATTCGTCACAAACTTGCACAGACTTGCAAGATCCCTTCCATGAAGCCAGACATTATACGAGCACTTTGTCTAAGTTGCTCTGATTCTTAATTTTGCTCCAGTGTATGCCGAGTAATTGTTCGAAAGCTAGAACATTATCCTTCCAACTCCATGCTAATTTATAGGTACCAGAAAATTTGGTTCAAAAACTTTTTTTTTTTTAGGAACAACTCATTGACCCTGCAATGAAATGTTAGCCTGAATGTTGTGTAAATTGCCTTCTTCACTTACAGGTTAATGGCTGCCCCTCCAAACGGGCTGTGACATGCTGTAAATACTCTCATTTTCTTGGTGCAGGCCTGGTCACAGCAGATTCCAAGCTCAGAGTGCGGCCTGCGGAAAACACCAGTAACCAGCTGCACCAGTCGTCCCAATGCAGTCGGAGCTTCATGCAGAAAAACCCTGTAGAGTCGCACCTTCGTGCTCAAACAGTTGACCATCCCTTCCAGTGTGAACACTGTGGAAAGAGCTTTGCAAGAAAGCATGACTTTGTAAGACACATCCGTACCCACACGGGTGAGCGTCCATACAAGTGTGACCACTGCGAGAGCAGCTTTGCTCAAATGTGGAACCTGGTGCGACACCTTCGCATCCACACGGGTGAGCGTCCATACAAATGTGACCACTGTGGGCGCAAATTTGCTGAAAAGGGTCAGCTAGTGCCACACCTTCGCACCCATACGGGTGAGCGTCCATACAAGTGCCATCTCTGTCCAATGGTCTTTACACACAGTTCAAACTTTGGAAAGCATGTACGTGCCCACAAGAGAAAAACCATTTCGGTGTCAGCTGTGCACAATGTCGTTTAAAGAAAAGCACAGTGTAAAGGTACATGAAAGCAGGAAAAATGCTTCAGATGCCACAGTTCATTGGAGTTCGGATGCCTTTTCTCAGCATCATCTCAATACCATTGCTAGATAACCTGTCTCACTTTTTAATTTGCTACGTTAGGGAAAAAATATGCGAATTTACCTGCCTTCGTAGTACAGAGAAATTCTGCGGTTTCTTTTCCTTCTCCATAAGAAACCTGAACGTGACAGGCTGGTACTTTACTAGCTTAGTTTAAGCCCATTGGGTGATGCGCACGAACTGTGGTTACAGTGTTTGACACTAGCTTGTAAACTGACATACTCACATGAGAGTAGTTCTGTGTTCTTTTAAAAGCAAATGTAATGCCACCAGAGAAGCGTGCTTTTTTGTTATTCCTTCCATGCTTGTGTTGTGGCTGTATTATTGGGACAAAAGAGCCGAGAAACAAAGCCCTCGCTCCTGATGATAAACTTTGCTGGCTTCTGTTTGCAGGTTTTTAGAGCTGTCTCTTTCTTTAGATTTAAAAAAATGAATGCTTTACTGCACTAGATTCCTGTGCATTAACTTTTGTCAAATAACCTGCTATCTTTGCATGTGGCATGTTTTTATTACAAATTATGGCCTCAGCATTGTCAGTCTTCAAAAACATGCTGTAGCTTCGAAGGAAAACCATCACCATCTCAACAGCAGTTGTTCTCATTCTATTTTATGGTAATGGCTTCGAGGTATTTAAGCATTCCTGCAGCAAGCCCTTGCAGATTGTGTTGTGGTTATGGAAACTCAAGTGAACTTGCTTTAGCAACTACATTGACAAAAATTGATATAAACTGACTGTTGACATAAAAATTATTGCAATTTATAAGAGCTTCTGGAGTTTCATTTGTTAAAAACCACTGAGGGACACTGGGGACGATGCTATCAAATTTTTTCTGTTTGTGAAATCCGGTAGTTCGACATTTGTAGCTTTGCTGCCGCTTGTCCTGGAGTGAAAGATGCATTTATTGCCAAGAGTTTTGGATTCGAAGTTTAAAACGTTTTTCCTGCCTCTGCGATTCTCGGGAGTCTCTGATGACAAAGTAGGAGGACAGTGACTCCGTGACTGCTGGCGGCAGGGGCGTACCAGCCGAAATGACAACTACTGCCGGCCTGATGTTGAAGGAATCGATCACCTGTCGTCGCTTCATTTACGTTCGCACCAATGTTACGATGGATCCTTTTCCCAATTTCGGCAACGAAGTTCTCGTAAGGAACTGCGTCATGCATTCAGCAACCTCAGCCCCTCACAGCACGCGATGCTTTTGAGGCCTGAGGCGGCAACTCTTGCAAGAAAGTCCTAGCTCCGAGGAGTCGGCAGTGTCGCTGTCGCCACTGAGCCACCGTCACGAGTGGTGTGTAGCGACTGGTATGTGCAGGCATATTGAAATTCTGTAATAATACTCCTTATAGGGCTGGTTATGCACCCTAGTGTCTTGGTACGTTGGTGGAGCGAACACGCTGTGTGGTGTATTTGCTAACATGGAGGCACGTTGAACATTGGCTACACATAGCTCTTTTTCCTTGTCGCAGTTGCGTGTCATTGCTCGAAATCCGGCCGAGGAGCACTTGCTGCTCTGCCCTTGTAAATCGAGGTGCGTAATAAAACCATACGGGCATGCAGAACGCATAGCCGCGAAGTACCCCAAAGAATACCAAAACTCAGCCGGCCGCCTTGATGCGCCTCTAATTTCCGGCTTTCTTTGATTTTCAGCATTCAGGTTTTTTTTTTTCTCTCTTCCTCCTGTGATAAAAGTGCACTAGAAGCTTGAAACAAAACTTGTATACTTTAGTATGGATCAAACACATACGCTTCATGTACGTTTATTAGCCTCAGAGATCTGTGGTGCCTTTTTTTCCTTGTTCATCATCATGCTTATACTTGCGAGATTGGTCTGTGGCGGCAAAACCTGTATTTTAGTTCTTGCTCTTTTCTACCTTACAAGAGCGTTCTTTGTTTTCAGAAAGAGCGGTGTTTTTATGTTTAGTTGCTGGTATTCTATCGATACAAGCCAACTACATTTTACTCCTCAGTGTCCCTTTAATGAACATTTTTTTACTCCATTCCAGTATGTGTTGTGAGCTTTAATGCTTTGCAGAACAGAGACACCAACCAGCCAAAAAAGGTCTTTCTTGACATTCCTACTCCCAGCACGGGGGCCCTTGTTCACAGCAAAGATGCAGTCTCCTGCATAAACCGCAACTGAGTTTACTTGGAAGAATCAAGATGCTACAAAAAGCAATTGCAGCAGCATGCTTGTCATGTGAAAAATAAAAGCATTCTTAATAACGCTTAATCAGCACTGAGTGATGAATGGCCGCGAGATTGACTGTGACAAGGCAAGGATCGTTTCAAGCAAAAAAAGGACAGCATCACGCGTGCACATGGAATCTCTAACCATGTATACAGAACACGTCACACAAGTTGATATGAAATGACGCAAATCTAAACCCGATATACACATGCTCCTTCAGGTGATTTTTTAAATCTATTTAAAATAAACCTCTTTTGGTGATGTCTTCATTGTGAATGCGGCCACCATGCCAGCAGGTGAAATGTCAACAAATCTTTTTTTGCTATTTTGTGTCTCTGTTTTCAAATGTAACATCCCCCCCCACCCCTTCCCGAATGGGACTCTGTCACACTCTCAAATTGATCTATTGATCTACAGTACTACATCAGCTTTTTTCGCGATGCTGGTTAGTTCGCAAACGGTTTACTTGCTGCTTTTGAGGGTTCTGTCAGTAGTAATTGTGTGTTGTTGTAGCTTGCAGCATTTGTGACCAAATCAATAAATATTTGTTTTCATCCATACAAAGCACAAGCATGGAGTGACTGCAGAAAGCTGAAGCCATCGGCATCTTTGTGAAGCAACTGCCTTTACACATGTTGGCAGCGAAATCACATTACGGACATGATATGGACATGTACTGACTAACAACTGATCGCTTTATTTATAGTGATTGGAAGTTTATGGGCTGAAAGATGGAGCTAAATACACACCTGATTTAGAAACAAATACAAATCACGGATTAACGCTGGCTCATGGAGTGGAGATATGGATCAGAGTGACCTAAACTAAATCAAAATTTAGCACTGGAGATATGGCTGAGGGTGACCTAAACTAAAACAAAAACTAGCACTTCCCTCCAAGAAACCTGTCTTCGTATTTTTTCAGTGTTATTCAGTGGGGTGTGAATGCAAGCATTTCCTTCTTTTCAGATCCACAACACTTGACCCTTGATGGGAAAATGGGACATGTGCTGTATTTGCGCGATTGTAGGTTGACCTCCACTGTTTTCATTTGAAAATCCGAAGTGGGGCGGTCCACTTGCAATCGAAACCACAGCTGGGCACCATAAATAAAGGCAAGACAATTGAGGTATCGGCAATGCTATAGCGTGGTTGCAATTTCAGATTTGCTCCATGACTCTGCCCAGTAGAATTCAGTTAAAGGATTTTTATTTTATTTTTTTTCAACTGCACACTCGGCACTCAAGGGAGTATCGATAGTTGATGGATCATGATGGCCCGCTGTTCCAATCGTGGTTGCACCATTCATGGAGGGGGAAAAAATCCGCCGCCACTCGGAACCAGTGCTGCTGAGGAGTGTTTTTTGTAGCTGATAGAAGACTTGACACCGCTCACACATTTGACAGCTGCTGGCAACGTTTTACCGGTTATTAATGTACCGTTTCGTCTATCGTCATTTGTGCTCAGAGTCCAATATGTGTCCAGCTCTCATTCATGGCTACATTCAAGAAAGCTGTCATTCTTTACATTGAAGAAATGAACAACTCTGCGCTAGGGCCAGCTGTTCGACGTCTCTTAATGGGTGATACAGGTGCAGCGTTTCAACGAAGCAAAATTTTCAGCTGTTCCACCCAGTGTTGTGGCGCGTCCGTTTTTCAAAGAGGAATTTCGTGGAACGACAACGTGCTGTGGTTGTTTGCTGGTTAATGACGTTAGAACGATGTGCTGCGGGACTGCAGTAGCGATGACGACGGCAGCGCTAGTGAGGACGATGGTGTAAGCGTGCAAATGTGAACAAGTAGTCCAGTGACTAATACCTTTTCGTTTTGGAAAGTGCCCACTAGCGTCTCACGTTAAGAGGCGGCGTCCGGATAATGCTATCGCATTCTACTCTGAAAGGGGCTCCATAAGGTCGCTGTGTGCCTGGCATGTTAAAGCACGCCGCTTTACGAATATTGTCCAGCAAGGATTTTTTAAATGGGCTTTGCTGAAGCTGAGCTATCTGTAGTGAAAATTTGAACTTCAGCGTCATCGCGCCTTTCCCTTTCCTCTCGTCATTTTTTGCACGCTGGAACGTCGGCGCTCCTCCAGTGGCCCCACCACCGGGAGCAGAGCTTCCTGACCCGCCGCAGCTGTGCGGCTTATTGGCCGCGGCCACGGTGGCTGCCTCACGTCTGAAAGAATCTAACCAATAGCCGCCTCTCAACTTGTGTATGCAGGTGCGAGCCACGGAGGAGGCTGCGAGCAAGAAAAAGTTGCCGATAAGGGCTCGTCAACTTTTGTGCGTGATTGTGGGTCCTCTGCGGCCTGTAGAAGTGTATTATTTCGCTTAGGTTTTCATGACAACACAGTGCAGTTATTGAGCGAGCTGATGTGTTCTTCTCAGAAGGTGTTTCAGAGCCCCTTTAGAGGCGATGTTTAAGCAACCACCAAGTTTCTTTTTTTACCAAGCTGCGATATGAGGGGGGGGGTCGAGTTAATTTACATGTGAGTCAACTTATGATCAAGGAAATACGGTACGTGCTATTTTTTTTCATTTCCATGTTTTGAGTTGTGAGCCTAGAACTCCTGCATCCATTGCTTTGATATTTCTAGCGCCACTTTGTGGATGTCCAAGGAAGCTTTTCTGCCTTTGTTTTAACAATATTCACCTGGTGGCATCACATACACTTATCTCAAACAAACCGTTCCGCTTGCATGTGTTGCACGTGTTTTAGACAGGATTTTGGCGCGATATGTCGTGTCTAGGGTATGGCGCAACTTATAGGAGCAAATGGACACGCTGACTGAGCGCTGAGAGGCGGAACACTGCTGTGTTTATTTTTGCCTTCCTTATGTGCCGGCATGGGATGACAAGATGTGTACATGTGCCACATTACCACGGTTGCACACAAGTCGGAATAACACCCCATCCCCTGTTTTATTATTTTTTTGCAATGACACCCCCCAACCGCCCGACCTAACATGTCCCAATATGCGCGTCTATAACCTGAAGTACCAAAAAGCCGTCGCCATCAGCAGAACCCTGGCTGATGCCATCATACACTGTAAAGCATCTATTTCGCACTGGAAACCACCGGCACTTGTGGCAGATTGGCAAAATCGATGGCTCAAGATGCAGCACAAATGAAGATCGTAGCACTCACCTCCGTAGCCATGCATGTTGAAAAACGGTTATAATGATAGAAACAGGCATCTGTCATCATCTGACAGCACCTGAAAGAATGCATGAGAACAGTTGATTTCTTCTTTATTTTTCTCGTATTATTGGCTCTCACTTCGAGGAAGTGGCCCATTCATAGGTGCGCCTCTTGACCACATATATGCGGTATATTTTTACTGGAAAAACTTCAGATGGGCTAATTTATTTCTCTTGCTACTTGTCACCATTGCTAGGATAGCTTAACCATTCACCATTATGCTTTCCATGCTTTCTCATCACCTATTGTAACATTTTTAGAAATGATGACTGCTACAATGCTGCCACTGGCTCTGCGCTCCTGCTGGCAAAAGTGCTTGCTGGTGTCTGTGATGGTATCAGGTGTAATGTTTATTGATATTAATTTCAAAACCACCGCACTCGTCATTCCCACTGTACAACCTCTAAGCAGGGGTGCAGTCATGTCCTCAAAGTTGCATATAGTTGCTGTATCAACTACATATTGCGTGCCCAATGTCGAGGTTTACGGACACCATCTACCATGAGATAGAGTACCGTATGAAAAAAATGAGGTATTAAATTAACCTGCTGTGAGTCTCAGTGCCACAGCCTCGTATTCGCTTATACAACAAAGAGGCATTTGCCTTTCATAAAAAAAAAAATAGAAGCGAGCAGACTAGCCCTTTAACAGAGTGCTGCAGCCTGCGACCGTCGGTTCTTATGATAATCAAGTTTCTTGCTCTCTTTCACTTTTCAGGCATTTGAACCAGTAATGGCAAGCCAAAGAGTACACAATCTACTCGAAGGCGAATCTTCGAAAACCTCTGCTGCCAGCATTTGCCAGTGAAACACCTTGATGTTTATGAAATGGCATATCCAGTGATCCATACTAGGCGAAAAAAGCAAATTGAAAGTTCGACAGGTCATTGAAAAAGTAGTAGAGGGAGGAGACATTTCTAAAGACTGGAAAGCAAGCAGGATGAGACTAATATACAAAGGCAAGGAAAACAAGGACAACATTAAATCTTAGTGACCAATTACGGTCACATCACTTATATACAGGCTAGCAATGCAGATGGTGAAAATGAGAATGGAAGGATGGGCAGAGAATGAGAAGATCTTAGGAGAGTTGCAGAACGGTTTCCGAAAGGATAGACGGTTGGAGGACAATCTATTTGTCATAACGCAGTGTATAGAGATAGCTGAGGCAAGTCAGAGGCCTCTATGAATGGTATTTTTAGACATTAAGGGGGCATATGACAATGTGAATCAGGAAAAACTTTGGGACCAATTGAAGAGATATGGTGCCGATAGAAATCTGGTTGACTTTCTACAACGTGTATATTCAGACAATGAGGTGGTAGTAACATGGGAGGGAGAAACTGCAAAACCAGCTAAAATTAAAAGAGGGCTAAGACAGGGCTGCCCACTATCACCCCTACTTTTTTTGGTATATGTGAGTCCAATGGAATAGAGGTTGGATGAGAGTAGGGTCGGAGTTGACGTGAGTTATATGCATGAAGGTCAGCAGACAAGCGAGATAGGCTGCAGGAACTGATTAAGATCTGTGGTGAGGAGGGCAACAAGCTAGGACTCTAATTCAGTAGAGAGAAGTCAGGGATAATGGTATATAATGATGAGAGTGGAGACCCACTAGAAATACAGGACACTATGATAGACCATGTGAGAACTTATAAGTTGCCAGATGGCTAAGTGAAGGGAAAAAATATCTGCAAGTGCATCAGAGGATTCTAAAGGATAGAGCAAAAAGGAATTAAGACATTAGGGTCATTTTTTTTTACCTACACTGGTTACACTAGTGTAGCAAGTGTATTATAAAATTATGATACACTGGCTACACTAGTGTAACCAGTGTAGGTAAAAAGAATGGCCCTGTTATCCCTGTTATGAAACATAGAGCACTATGGAACTATAATAGATGCGTTGCAGAAGAACTTGCTTTGGGGCTAGTTGGTTCATGATTGTAGTTCAGAATGGCGCAAAAGACACACACACAGGAAAAAAGGGGATGACACAAAGAGCGCCTACTACCAACTGAATTTATTTCAGAAACACCCTCTTTTATAAGGCAAGACATATCAACCACGAACCGGAAGCAGAAAAAACACATATTCATGGTTTGAATTCATATTTCGAAACACCATCGGCAGAAAAGAAAACCACAAGAACAAAAACAGAAACTAGAACTACACGTGCCCGTCCAAGAAACCCAGCTCCTGGCGGCATAGTTTAATCGATGAAGTGCTAATGCACGTGGACCCAGCTTTCTGTATATGGTATGCTTCTATAATCTCTCTTTCTACCATACCATATACAGAAAGCTGGGTCCACGTGCATTAGCACTTCATCGATTAAACTATGCCGCCAGGAGCTGGGTTTCTTGGACGGGCACGTGTAGTTCTAGTTTCTGTTTTTGTTCTTGTGGTTTTCTTTTCTGCCGATGGTGTTTCGAAATATGAATTCAAACCATGAATATGTGTTTTTTCTGCTTCCGGTTCGTGGTTGATATGTCTTGCCTTATAAAAGAGGGTGTTTCTGAAATAAATTCAGTTGGTAGTAGGCGCTCTTTGTGTCATCCCCTTTTTTCCTGTGTGTGTGTCTTTTGCGCCATTCTGAACTACAACTATAATAGGTATGAGGTAATTAGAGTGGTATATATAAGAGAATCATGGTACCGGGCCTCACATCAACGTTGCCTCACATTTGGAAATGCATTCCGGTGCATGAAATCAGGAATACAGTCAAGTTTAGTGGTAAGACAAAGAAGTGTGGGAAGGCTAGCTTTGGGAGCCCATGGGAACACACTGAATGAGGGAGTCCAGGGAGATATGGGCTGGGCGTCGTTCGAGATTCGGGACAACGTTACTAGAACCAACTCAGTTTCACAGCTCCCAATACCGCCCAGCGGAGGAGAGTGTCCCAAGCGGCGGTCACGAGAACTAACGGCGCTGCAGTCGAGTCTTGCTCCCTGCCGGGCGCGTCCCGGCACATATGAGGTTTTGGCGAGCTGCGTTTGCGCTCTACATGGCTGCAGTAAACAATGCTTCCATTACGGCAGCTTTTGCTTCGAAGCTGCGTGTTATCTTGGAGAACACGTTTGTGTGGTGCGAAATTAGGCTGTTAATATCGTGAAAAAAGTTCAAAAACGCTGCCAGCACGCTCGCGAGCATTGTGTCTTGCTTTGCTCAATGGCTTGTGTTTTTCGAAGTCAGTTTGCGATCCTTTCTGTGAAGTGCACGCTCCCACCTTTTAAACTCGATGGGGTCTTTCGGTGGCCCGAAGAAATGACTGCCCGTGGAGTCATCGTTACGATACCCGCTATTGCATCCCGGTGCAAAGCAGGTCAGCATGAAGAGGCCCGATGTCACAAGATAGTAACAAAAATTCAGGGGCCACTTTGACGATGTAAAGTGCGCGAGGCGAAAGCCTTTCCCCGCAACTTTGGCCGCACGACCATTGGCACGCACGAGGCGGCTATGGGGCGACTTGGATTAGGTAGCCATGAGAAATTGGGTCGTGACTAATTAGTTATGACCCATGAATGACTAGTCATGATTGGTTAATTACGAACTAGTCATGTCTGGCTAGTCATGACTAAAAGGTCATAGCTACTAATGACTGGTTAATGACTAACTAATCATGACTAACTATTCATGCCTGCTTAATAACTAACCAGTCATGACTAATCAGTAATTAGTCATGGTTAGTCATGATTAACCAGTCATGACTAACCATGACTAATGGCTAACCAGTCATGACTATTTATTTACTAACTAGTAGTCATGACTAACCATTAATGACTAATTGGGTATTAGTCACTGGTTTGTAAATCCTGATTAGTAAGTCATGACTAGTAAGTCATGGGTCATGACTAATTAGTCATCAGCCATGACTTACTAGTCATGATTGGTTATTGACTAACAAGTCATGATTGGTAATGACGAACTAGTCATGACTAACCAGCGATGACAAACCAGTCATGATTGATTAATGACGAACTAGTCATGTCCGGTTAATGACTAGTTAGTCGTGACTAACCAGTGATGGCTAACCAATCATTAACCAGTCATTACTGGTTAATGACTAACAAGTCATGATTACTTAATGACTAATCAGTCATTAGTCATGGTTAGTCATGCCTAGCCATGACTAATGGCTAACCAGTCATGACTCCTTAATGACTAGCTAGTCATGACTAACTAATCAAGACTAATTGGGTCATGACTAATTCGTCATGGCCCATGACTTACTAGTCATAATTGGTTATTGACTAACTAGTCATGACTAGTTAATTGATGACTGGTTATTGACTAGCTAGCCATGACCAACTAGTCATGACTGATTAATGACGAGCTAGTCATGTCTGGCTAATGACTAGTTAGTTATGACCAACTAGTCATGGTTGATTAATGACAAACTAGTCATGCCAAGCTAATGACTAGCTATAGTCATGACCAACGTTACTAGAACTTGGTTCTAGTAACATTGGTCACTAACCAGTCATGACTGGTTAGGTAGTCATTAACCAATCATTACTAACTAGTCATGAGTTAATGATTAGTTCAAATGCCAAATGAGTAGGTAATGATTTCAAATGCCAAAGCCCTGGTTCAATTCTCAGCCTCGACAGTTTTTTAAGTAGTGACGCCGAAACGCGGACACATCTGCCGACTCGGCTGCTAACGACAGTATGAGGCATTAAAGGCTTTCGCCGTAAAATTAACTGAGAAGCAGACGACACAAAGCGGCTGTCGCGAGCGCGCGTTTAAAAAGGGCGCAGCAGGGCCAGCGAGCAGCACCGAGCGGTGACGAGGGAGCAAGACTCGATCGCAGCGCCACTAGTTCGCGCGACCGCCACTTGGGACAGCTCTCCGGTCGGAGCTGTGAAACTTGAGTTGGTTCTAGTAACGTTGATGGTAGCGGCTAACAACCGCCCGCAATAACCTCGAGTAACCCCCAGAGAGCACAGTGTTGCTTGGATTTTTGCACTTCAGCCGAGCTGCATCCCTAGACTTCCCTAGTTCGAATCGTCCCTATGTGCCGGTGCCGCGGGGCAGCGGAACGGGAGGACGGCGGCCACAGTCCTGTTCCCGCATTCACGGTGCTCACGTGCTCCGCTTATCCGTGCGACCACGAGGCATCATGGAGGGCACCATTCCCGGAACTTCTGCTTCAGGTTCACCGCATAAAGATACGTATGATTGTCCGCTCTGTCCATCGCGGTATGCTTCTAATACTGCTAAGAACTTTCATTTGAAACAAAAGCATCCTAACGAATGTGGACCCTTTGTGAAAAATGCTGCGACGCCGTTTTCGTGTGACGTGTGTGCAAATGTAAGTTTTACTAATCGGTCCCTTTTGATGCAGCACTGCCAGTGCCTGCACGGTTTTGTGCCGAGGTGCAGCACGCACAAGTTCAACACGACTGAAGGTGAGCACTACACGACGCATGTCAGCGCAGTCGTTCTCCGTCTTGAAGCGCTGTTGGAAAATTGTGAACACGTGCTCGCCCAGTCTGCAGTTATTCAGCATAATAAGCTGTGCATGAAAGATTATTGTCCTCTTTTGCAGCGCGTATTATGTTAATTGCATCCAGTCCTTTGTGCCTTTTTCCCCATGCTTGCAGGACGTTGTTAAATCTCGCATGTTGGCTTTGAAAGCATGTGACAGTGCCCCACATCAGCCACGTGGCATGTTTGCATTCTTACTTCTCACTCGACCTCTCACTTTTTTAACTGGTCTAACCGCTATCTTGCACTGCCATTCCCGTGACCCCACGCACCTGTCAAACAGTAGCGTGCGTGTTAAGCACTTACTGATTGCTAGCCATGTGTTTACTTGAGCAAAGTGGAATAAGCGGTTACAAACGAAACGAATTATGGAAACAGAACACTGCATTGTTTGTGACAAATAGGCACAGGATGCATGCACGCTTGTGCTTCCCACCTTTGAACTACTATATCCACTGTCCCCTTGACTGTTTTTAACAGGAATGTGTTCAGTGCTGAAATTTGATGAAAAGAAACTATTTCCGGGTCCGTGCCCTTCAAAATGCACAAAAAAAAAAGAGGCTATGAAGTATTCATTATGTAGTTATAGCATGCAAGTGCGCAGTCCAATAGCTAGCCTACGATTGAAACAAAGAATGAAACATTCCGAGTAAGAAATATCTTGCAATGGTGTATTTTTCATTTCTGCTGTCACATTAGTCATTTTTCAGACAGGCAGACAGATTGAGGTTGTAGTGCTATCCAGGTCATAATAGGGTTGCCGAAAAGGTTTGGGTGACCATCGCATCCTCCAAGTACAATATACAGCAGCTTTTCTTGCATGCCGTGCATTTCTGCTGCAGCTGTCATCCTTAGTTTCCTAAGAACTGAAGTGTGTGAGCAGGTATAACACAGAAATGAATTCATAGTGATAAAAATGTAACATTATGTGTGCACATTTGTTACACCTGGCGAAATGAAATAATAAATCAAACTATCAGTGCCTTGCCTGCAAGAAGTGCGTTCAGTACGCTAAGTGTTCGTAAACAAAATATTAACAGTGGTGAAATGGTGAAGTGTACAAGCATACCTTGCCATTCCTTTAAACGGCGTACTAGATTGGGTTACTGCCGCTATGGGCTGTTTGCAGTGTTGTATGCCTGCCACAATGGTGATTTCAGCGCCCACTGAACATCATGCTCATTGAAATTTCAGTCATGCTTGACATGCTGCTGCTACAGACAAACAAATTGTTGGTGAAGTAGTTTATAATGATATGGAACGGATGGCAGGTTAGTGCTAGCGCTTACTTTAATGACAGCTGAAGTTCAGTTATAATTAAGGTCATGATTGAAGGGAGTTGTTCTTTGTGGTGACCTGTGGCTCTCATACTGAGGCAGCATATTGTAACTTGAAGTAAATTGACATTATGTTAAGCAGTAATTTTAA